>NC_057794.1:234619775-234633426 GCF_018294505.1 Triticum aestivum | reverse complement strand
AGGGTCACCCTATTTGTCACCCTGGCTGAGGAATAATTATTCTTCACCCCCTCTCTGTTTTGATGTCAATGCACTGTATTTTTAGGTTTCATAATTTTTTTATTATTTCATACATAATTTTCAGTAGCTGTGTGTGGTCTAAATTTGTAACCTGTCTGTGTTTTGGATTTGGCCCCAACATCATGCTCCTCTGGTGAGCAATATATATATATAGGGTGGGTCTATTCTGCTAACAACCCTTAAGACTCTTATTCTGCTAACACTTGTTCTTATTCTGCTAATACCTCTGACCCAACCTGTAGGTACAATCTAACCACTCCACAAAACCGAAGCAAACTGCAGGCGGACAAAGAAACCATTTTCTTCCTTCAACCCCCGACTCCAACTCCCACAACCCACTCCCTCTATCCCCAGCGCCGGCAACCACCCGCACAGCCCGATCTCCCGCGCCCCCAGCCCAACCCCCTCCCCGGCGACGGATCCCGACGAAACCGGCCCTGACGCGCCACCATGCCATGGATCCGAGCGGAGCTGCAACCATCTTGGCTGCCGCGCTCCATCCTCTTCGCGAGGGACACGACGGAGCAGCCATTGGCCATGACCGGCACCACCACCTCCCACGGCGCCTCCTCTCCCTTCTCCCCAACCTCCTCCTGCCGCCCCGCCCCGCCCCACACGCCTCACCCTGCGACACGCCAGGGAGCAAGCGGTCTACCTTCTCCCTCCTCCATGCGACGACACGGGCCGTGTTCCTTATTTTTGGGGACTCCCGATGTGTGCTGGAGCCAGGCGGCCGGGGAGCTGCCTCCTTCTCGGTGTGGTCAGGTTTCATCGATGCTCGGCTCCACCCCCATCCCAACAACCGCAGCTTCCCCGCGCCAGGTTAGATCATGCGGCCATGTTTCCTGCAAGCTTGGGATCCCGAGCGGCCGCAGGTGGTCGCAGCAGTCCGGTCGAGTTCCGTTTGGGATCCATGGCGAGCCCCCAATCCGTCTCCTCTGCCCCAATCGCGGCTCCACTTCCCACATGAGGATGCTGGCCGGCCACCGATGACCCCCCAGGTATGGACTGTCTCGTGGCATACGTGTGTGTGCCTGTAGTTTGGTTGGCCCGTTCTCTTACCTCTTCCCTTGTAGTGCGCAACGGTGCACGCGCAGGTCATCCCCACGGGTGCGTGTAGCTCGCCCGCATGGATTAACGCAACCAGAGGTGGTCACCACAGTCCCGTCCCTCCTCTGTAGCAACAAAATAATAGGGATGAAAAGCACGACAACGAGGGCTACACTGGGTTAACACGATTTTGCTCTCCGCTGCAGCCTGCAGCGCCCACTCCGGTAGTCCTCTTCCTATGATGTACCATCAGGTACAAAAAATAGAGATGCCCAGATTAAATTATTCACTGTAGTTCTCCGCTGACGGCGAGTAGTGCAGGTTTCTCTTCGTTGCAGGTCAGTTGGATCGCCGGTGAAGTACCCAATTCTTCATTGTAGTTCTTTGCTGACGGCGATCAGCTCGTCCCTTGGCATGCGGTGCTGTCAAAAACTCGGGTGTGTTTTGGTGCAGTTGGCTAGTCTCCCATATGCAGTGCAGTACTGATGTCTTAATAAATTCGTTTGACAAAAAATGTAGTTCACTCCATTTGTGTAGCAGCTCAATATCTCTTTGTATGAAGTGCAATTTGTTTCGTGTCTCAAAATTAAGTACTACATCAACACCTACAGTCTGTTTGGTCCTCGGATGTGGTGCAGTGCATTTGGTCCTCGGATGTGGTTCATTTTTCCGAGTGATGCTGTTCACTTGCGGTCAACATGAAAGTTCGAAAAAAATTAATGAATCACTTGCGGTCAACATGAAAGTGCGAAAAATTTAATGAAACAACAAGATAGTAATATGGTTCACTTCTAAGAGTGTTATAGTGCATTTTCAGTAGTGGTGTGGTTCACTTGCACTCGAGGTGAAGCGCAAAAAAATAAATCATTAGGGAGACGACAAAAACAGTAAAGCGGTTCACTTTGATATATGTCGCGGTTCACTTGGCCTCGTCTCCGCGATGCACCATCGTTCATAAAAAAAGTTGGAAAAAAGACAACAAAAACTCGGTTGAGAAAATTTACGTGCGACAAAAAAAAATCATGAAGTTCACTTGACCGTCTGATGCAGTGCGGTTTTCTGTCTAATGTAGTACGTATGACGACTTTGGTGTCGCGAAAAAAACGAGTGTCCGCATTTTGATAAAATCAAAATTACTCTTAAACCATAAGGAATCAGAGAGAGTGTTCTACATGAAAAAGTTGCGCCTCATCGATATCTTTCCAACGGCGTATAATTTGAATCATTCTGATCAACGTTTTGTGGAAAATTTCGTGAAAACGGCCGCTGCCACTCATCGTCAGCCGCACCATTTTCAAAATTAACTTAACACCGTAAGGAATATCAAAAACATTTCAACATATGAATGTTGCGCCTCGTCCATAGCTTTCCAACGGAGTATCACACGCCTCATGCCGACAAACGGTTAGAAAACTGTAGCAAAAACAGTACAAAAAATTTGAAAAAATTTAAAAAACACAATTTCAGGAATTAGTAAATTTGAAACTGCTCTTAAACCATAACGAATTAGAGAAACTAATAGATATGAAAAAGATGCACGCCGATGATATCTTTCCAACGATGTATCATTTGCTTCCTTCCTACGACCGGTTTAGAAAAAAGCGAAAACACGCTCGCTGCCATTTGCCGTGAGCCGCAACATTTTCGAAACTGCTCTTAAACCATGATGTATCTCGAAAAGTGTTCAACATGGCGAAATTGCGCCTAATCCATAGCTTCTCAATGGTATATTACATGCATCGTTCCGATAAATGGTTAAAAAACTATAGCGAAATAGGTGTCGAAAAAACACTGCGTGCAGTTTTTTCGAACACGAAGTTCACTAGTCTCTGTATTGCAGTACCTTTGGTACTGAAAGTGCAGTGCCCTCGCGTTGAGCGTGCAGTGCGAAACTATTATCAGAATAGTTATTCTGCTAATATTAGCAGAATAGACTGGTCTATATATATATATACATAAACACTATTCTGATCACGAGATCAGAATATTATTCTGATCACAACATGAACTTTCTGAATTACACGCGTGAACTTCCCTCTGTAGGAAAACAATCTTCGGGCTATCTTCTCAACCGTGTCTCCCTGCATGATTTTTTTTGGTCAGTCAAGTTCTATGTGATGTAAGTGTAATATACAAACGGTTTTTAGCAACTAAATGCCCGTTTTAAATAGGAATCTCGCTCATTGGCGGATTTTCTTTCGGGTCGTGATGAAACATGTCCGAGTTGCAATTTTACTCCCTGAGTTGTTCGACCTGAACTTCCCCTAGTACTAGCTTGAACTTCCACAAACATTGCCCAAATGGGGCTTGCAATATACGTTGGAGAGCTATAGACACGAGTATCATGACCCAAGTTAAATTTTTGGCAAAATGTAAGTGGTTTAAGAGCAGTTTTGAAAACCGTTTTTTGTTCAAAAAAGCATGAATCGCATTTTCGATCGCATTTCAAATCCATTTATCAAAATGAGGCAAATAATATGGTGTTGGAAAGCTGCTGCAAAACCGCTCTTTCCACATGTTGAAAGTTTTCTCTAACTCCCTACAGTTAAAGAGTAATTTGGGAAGTTGTCAAATTTCACAAACCGAACCGCCGAGTTCGTATTTTTGATGTCATCTCTAAATGGCTAATCCAATTGAGGCAAATGATATGACGTTGGAAAGCTTATGAAAATGTGCTACTTTTTAACGTTTAAAGTGTTTTCTAATTTTGAACGGTTTAAAAGTAATTTAGAAAATGGTCCAAGTTGCACCAAGTTCGTATTTTTGAGCTAATTTTTTAACCGTATGTCCGAATGTAGCAAATGACATGGCATTAGAAAGCTTGAGGAAATGCAAAACTTTTTGGTATATATTGTTTCTCCCAATTCCTTACTATTTTAAGTCAATTTTGAAAATGGCTAAAAACGTATTTTCGCCATAATTTGTACGAACTTTATCGGAATGGGGCAAATAATATACCATTGAAAAGCTAAGGAAAATGAGAAACTTTTTCATGTTGATGGTTTTCTCTGATTCCTAGCCGTTTTCAAGTAATTTCGAAAAAGGCAAGATCATTCGTTCTGCCTTTATTGTGAAACAGATTCTTCGAAAACGCTCCGCGTGAAGAACCTGAACTTCTCCGCATGTGTACTTGAACTTCACTTTGTTTTTCACGTGCTTTTTTTGCCCGTAGCTCTTCATCCACTCACCGGAACACTCACCGGGATTGAGCAAGTAATATACTGGTGGAAAGCAGATGTAAACACACAACTTTCCCATGTTGATCATTTTTTCATACTCGCGATAATTTAAAAGTTTTTCATCTGAAATTCATTCACTATAGTAGTCGAACTTCCTGCTGTTTTCACATTGAACTTCTGTGACGTATTTTCGTTTGTAATTTTCTCATCCATTTGTCTGTGTTACACAAATGATATTCTTTTTGTACAAACCTCTCTCACAATAATTTTTTAACTTTCTCCGACGGAGGGCTTGAACTTATAACAACAAAACTTTTAGACTTTGCTTTTTTATTCTTTTTAATACAAAATGCACACCGTGTAGTACATCAACTTCTGGCAGTTATCAATCTGAACTTCTCTCGATTACGTGAAAATACCTGAGTTTTTTATTAATTTCTAATCGGATTTTCTTAATACTTTTTTATAAATTTTGAAGCACTCTATTTTTAAAAGTTGAACTTCTTGTTATTTTATTTTTGAACTTCTTGTTTCCATTCTTTAATAACGAGGAAAATCTGAGTTTTCTATAATCATCGAACTTCTCCATCTTTTTAATATGGACTTCCTGGTTTATTTCTTAATCTTTTTTATGAAATTTTGAAGCGTTCTATTTTCAAATATTGAACTTCTTGTTTTTTATTTTTGAACTTCTTTTTTCCCTTCTTTAATAATGAGGAAAATCTGAGTTTTCTATAATTATCGAAATTATATATCGAACCGCTCTAACTTTTTTATTTGAATTTATTTTATGTATTTTTAGAAATATGAAAATTGTAGTTTTGTTAGAAACATCAAACTTCTTCGTTATTTTGAATTGAAACTTATTAGTTTTATTCTTAAGTAACAAAAAAATCGAGTTTTCAATTAAATATCAAACTTCTCCACGTTTTTAAACTGGACTTCTTGGTTTTATTCTTTAGTAACAAGAAAAACCGAATTTCTTGGTTTAACCTTTTGGTTCAAATTACTCTGTTTTTTAAAATTGAGCTTCCTGGTTTAATCTTTAGTACCGGGGAAAATCCAAATTTAAAAAAAAACAGGGAAAATCTTTTTAAATCTTTTTTCCTTATTTTAATTTGAACTTATTAGTTATTCTTTGGAACGAGAATCTGAGGTTTTTATCGACTTTGAAATTCTCTGTTATTTTAATTTGAATGAGAATCTTAGTTTTATTCTTTAATAACGAGGAAAATCAAGTTTTTTGAACCTCTTTGTTTTAAAATTTTGTAGTTCTTGGTTTTATTTTTTAATAGTGTGAAAAATCTAAAAAAATTAT
Organism: Triticum aestivum; assembly: GCF_018294505.1. NCBI lineage: Eukaryota > Viridiplantae > Streptophyta > Magnoliopsida > Poales > Poaceae > Triticum > Triticum aestivum. The sequence goes on along the minus strand of NC_057794.1, from coordinate 234,627,819 downwards.
AGACATCGAACTTCACCATTTTTTAAAATTTGAACTTCTTAGTTTTATTGGTTAGTAACGGGGAAAATGATTTTTTTATATAAACAATGATACCATGCCGTTATTTTTAATTTGAACTTCTAGTTTTTATAAAATGGGGAAAATCAGTTTGTTTTTAATTTTCCTAGCCATGTGGATATTTTGATGTTGTGTTCCTTTTTTGGGGGAACTTGTTGCAATTAACATTTTTAGGTTTCATTTTATTACCTTTTCATCATCCGAACTTTTCTGTTGCCAGGCACCTACACACGCATACACTCACATGGTTTTAACACACATCTAACCATCAAGATGTTTTCAAATTCGAACTACTGAGTTTTATTCGTTTAATAATGAGAAAATTCTGATTTTTTATAGGCATTAAACTTCACCATTTTTAAATTTGAACTTCTTAGTTTTTGGTTAGTAACGGGAAAATTCTATATTTTATAAACATCGAACCACTCCGTTATATTAATTTAAACATCTAGTTTTTGAAAATAGGGAAAATCATTTATATATTATTTGAACTTCACCATTTTTTCCGTTTATGAGTTGTTTTTAAAAATGCAAAAAATAGAGTTGTGTTTTTTTTAATAGGTAAATCCTAGGTTTTGATAAAGTCTGAACTTCTTTGTTATTTCAATTTGAACTTCATATTTTTTATTTTTGAGTAATGTATTGGTTTTGATTTTCAAATAAACATCAAATTTGACTACCTTTTCAATTTGAACTTCATCATTGATAATTTAACAAAAATATATATCTGTGTTTGTTTAGAACGGCAAATCATAGATTTTTTAATAAACATCTACACTTTTTAAAGTTTTTTAGTTGTTTCTTTACTTTAATTTCAAGTTCTTCATCTTATTATTTAGTAACGAGAAAAAAATTGAGCTTTATATATATACTTCAAACTACTCTGTTATTTTAATTTGAACTTCTTAGTGTTATTCTTAGAAAAAATATGTTTTCAAATAAGCATCAAACAAAAATTTTAAAATTAAAATTTCCTACTTTTATTTTTCCTAGAAACGGAAATAATTTGATTTTTCGGCATACTTCTCCGTTATTTTATTTGAATTCTTGATTTTTATTTGTTTAGCAGCAAGGAAAATCTGTGTTTTGAAATTTGAACTTCATAGGTTTCTTGAACCGAACATAAATGGTGAAAATCAAATGATTTGTTATTCTAAATTGAACTTCTAGGTCTTTATTAATTTTGAAAAGTAAAACTTCAGATTTTTTTAAACTTTCGACTACACTGTTATTTTTAATTTGAACTCTTATATTTTTTTGAATGGGGGAAATCATTCTTTGCTCAAAATCCTTTTTACAGACATCGAACATCACCATTTTTTAAATTTGAACTTCTTGGTTTTATTCTTTTAATAATGAGAAAAAACTAAAATTTTAATAGACATCTAACTTTACCATTTTTTTTAATTTTGAATTTCTTAATTTTATTGGTTACTAATGGGGAAAACCCTTTTTTATAAACATTGGACGGCACCGATATTTTAATTTGAACTTCTAGTTTTTTTAGAATGGGAAAACCATTTTTTAGTAATTCTTTTGAAATGTTCCTCTTTTTTATTTGAACTTCTTGATTTTATTTGACCTTCTTGATTTTTAAAATATCAACATCCTCGTGTGTTTTTGTAAAACTATTTTTTAATGCAATATAATATCACACTTTTCATATTCTCCCCAAATGTTTTGCGAATGACATATTGTTTCAAGTTGATGATGTGATACATATTTGAACTAACACACCTAGCTAGTTCATGCTTTTCCACTGTTTTTCTATGAAATGCAACAAGTTAAGATTCTTTGAACTCCTCTGCTGGTTATATATGAACAGCACCACATGATTCCGGTGCATGGCATTTGAGTTGGCCCACAATCCTCCATCACGCTGACGCTCGCCGTCCTCCGGCTCTCCACTCCATAGTTGAACTTTAGTTGTGCACATGCATACATGGATCCATCAAGATTCAAGAGTCAACGCAGTCTTCAATTAATTTCTTCAAATTTTGTTCTCGGCCCATGGCGTCCATCAATTCGTTCAATAATTCGGCGGCATGGAACAACAAAGACAGAACGTTTCTTTTGTTCTGCAGAACGCAGGTGCCAAAACTTGCCAGCATTGATTTCGAGAGAGTGTTGGTGTTCCAGAAAATATACTTTGACATGCTTTTGACCTTCTCGAACAATTTCTTTTGACCTTCAGCCATTTTTCCTTATTCCAATATATGTGAGCCAACTTGACAACAACGTATAATGCTCTGCAGCTTCAACGTCGTGAGCGTCTCCGCCCGTGTCAACAAGGAACTGACACATGATGTTGCACAGACACCAGCTCCACCAGCAATACGCCGCGCTGCAAAAAAAAATCAGTTAATATCAAGGTTCATAAACTACTATACATTTTGTAGTTAACATCATGCTTCACAAACTACTGGACATCATGGTTCACGGGGAGAGACGAGTAGAGAGAAGTACAAGTTTTCTTTTTGTGCAGTGAGCAGTATAATCTTTTGCTAGTCTTCTTCAGATATTACAGAAATAAACTCTGAACTTGTAACTTGATAGAAACTGAACTTCGGTTCTTTTGGAAATTTGGAAGACTATGTGAGTTGATTCCGCACAAGCCACCAGCTACACACGCCTGGGAGAAGAGAAATTGAGAGCAGGCCTCTGTATATATCCAATCGATCACAAAAGTAGCAGCTTCATATCACAAGTTCAGAAGAACGTTCAATAGAGACTTCAAAACAACAAGCTAAAAGGTTGAAAGGTTACAACCTGCAGCAGCAAGTCATGCAAACTAGCGTGACAGTCGGCGTATAGCCGTTGTAGACCTTTGCTTACATCCATAGTAGAACTTCAGGGCGGCCACCATATAGCTGTACTAGAACTTTTCATAAAACGTCTTTGCACTTGGTGTACAGCGGCCATAAGCAACGGCGGCCTCAAGCACGACCAGAGCCAACTCTCTGCAAGGGAGCCTTCGTATCCTTATCTGCTTACGGTTACGATACTGGTTAGGCTTATCTCTGAACCCAAACAGGTATGGTATTGAGCAGGAGTACACTCTCCTCCCGAAGGACGTGAACTGACCTCTTCGTTGGCCCATTGGTGGCTACCATGGCCCTCAGGCAAGAAAATTCTCAACAAATCTGTTCAAGCTTACATATAAAACATAAAACAAATATGTTCTTGAACTCAAAATTGTCCACAGTTCACTGGAGGTAGTAGGTTTTCAGATGATATTGATTGTGTGCATTTGTGCAGGGGCCAAACTACTGCACCGCCGGCGCCGACAAGGTGTTCGGGCGCGACATCGTGAATGCCCACTACAAGGCTTGCCTCTACGTCGGGATCAACATCAGCGGTATCAACTGGGAGGTCATGCCCGACCAGGTACGCAACTTGGTTCCTCTCTTGTAAAAAATACTCCGCTAGGCGTGGGGTTTGGGAATGTCTGAACCTGATTCCTCATCTTGGTGGCACGGCACTGACAGTGGGAGTTCCATGTCGGGCCGTCCCAACCAGCACCAGTTTCTATTGCTGCTACCGCCGGCGATGCGGAGAAGTCCACGGCGACGGCTGGGGCGCAGTCCGCGATGACCCCAGTGCCTGCGAATATCAACCCTGGCCCAGTCAGGTCGGGATCCTGCCGGATCCATGCGCACCGGTGCTCACGCGGGACGGTAGATGCAGCAGGGGTGCATTGGATGGTGGGCGGCGACGACGACGTCAGAGTTGGTGGTGAAGGGTTCGCGCTGGGTGGTGGAGATGTTGGCGAGGGCTAGGGGGTCTGGGGTGGTACCGGCGAGCTGGTGTGGGTGGGCGACGGTGAATCCGAATTGGTGGTTTCTTGGGGCGGCGGCGGAGGCGCGCGAGGTCAGGGCGGCGGCGGCGCGCGAGGTCAGGACGGGGGCCTCGGCGACGCGAGGGTTCAGGGGCGGGGCAGTGGGTTGGTAGGGGGGGTCCCTGGGGCGACGCCAACTGGGTCGGGATCGGGTGCGGGAGGTGGGGGATGGTTGGGTGGGCTCTTTTTCTTCGCTGCCGGTTCGGGTGTTCGGAACATCCGGATCGGACCCTATATATAGGCAGGACGTGATCTCTACTCCTAAGGGAGTTGGTAGTCTCGCTTCCAGGTTTTTTTTAGTCCCATCTTTCACGATTTTTTTCCGTCCTAAAAAATCTACGAAATTTCGTAGGTTAACCAAGGAAAACTCCTACCTTCCAGGTTTTTTTTCGTCCCACCTTCCATGGTTTTTTTTGGTACCTCATCCCACCCCACACTAAGCCGCCCCGAACCGCAAAAACCGCCTACCTTAGCCAAATCAACAAATCTCTCTCATTAATGCAATTTTCTTTAGGAAACAAATAATAGATTCTTTCCTACCTTAGCTAAATCAACGGATCTCTTCTATTAATGCAATTTGCTTTAGCAAACAAATAATAGATTCTTTCCTACCTTAGCCAAATCAACGGATCTCTCCCATTAATGCAATTTGCTTTAGTAAACAAATAATAGATTCTTTTCTACCTTAGCCAAATCTACAAAATCTCTCTCATTAATGCAATTTGCTTTAGGAAACAAATAATAGATTTTCAGGAAACAAATAATCTCTAATCTCTAATAATTTCTACTCCTAATGAAGCAGTTGGTAGTCTCCTCCCACCTTTCATGGTTTTTTTTGGTACCTCCTCCCACCTTCGCTGGTTTTTTTCGTAGATTTTTTTCGTCCCCTCCCCTCACTTCATCGGTTTATTTTCGCGTCACCCTCTCACACAACGAAAGAAATCTAAACAGATCAGAACTTTCCATACTGGCGCAAGTTATTTAATAATGTAGAATCAATCACGAACAATCTCTAAAGATCAAATCTAAATTAATTAAACTTACCTTAAATCACTCAATTACATTAATTAGAAAACAAATAATTGATTTTCAAAAAATCGCTCAATCACGTAAACCTTACCTTAACTCACGGATGGTAATCAATCTCCAAACAAAGGAAACAATACATCGAGGGAGCAGTAAATAAACTCCCTTTCTTATGACATGTATATGACCTTTCCTTCCCTCTACGTTGTCGAGCGTTCTTGATTCTCGAGGCCGATGCTTGGCCTGCGTCACTGGGTCGCGACGGTGCTGGAGGACGAGGACGGCGAGGCTGGGTGCCGCGGCACAGCGTTGGCCGCGGCCGGTGAAGGGGGCAAAGAAGGGCGGCTTCCCTGGCCCTGGCCATGGCCGTGACCCTGGGAGTTGGTGCGGTGGAAGTGGCACTTGAAGGACACGGCGTGGGTGGCCGACGCGCAGACGCGCTTGGAAGCGGGCCCGTGGCCCGTGCCGGACGGCGCCGACGCCGACCCGGGCCACCTCTTCCGCGTATTCTTGGAGGTGTGGCTGGCCGATTTACATGAAATTAATTCCCTCAGTTGTGGTGGAAAATATAATACACATAATCCATATTGTTATGTACTAGCGTGTGTGTGTGAAATAGATGGATTATGGTCCCGTACCCAATAAGATGGATATGTGTGTGTTAGAGAGAGAGAGAGAGAGGGAGAGGGGGAGAGAGTGAGGAAGAGGGAGGCAGAGAGTGTGTGTGAGGAATTGATGGTAAAAAAGGTCGCCAATGTCACTTGATATATATGAGAATATTAATATTGAACTTTTAAAGTTAATGTGGCCCCATTGCAACGCACGGGTGTTCTTCTAGTTCAAATAGTTATTCTAATCTCATGATTAAAATAGTGTCACACTCTCTCTATGTATATATAGTGTTATTATTCATCACCTAGGGTGCAGAATAAGTTATTCTTCCTTCGAGGTAATCATACGATCGCTTCCTAAATAAATTATGTTTAGAATATAAATAGTTACATGCATATTGATTCAATATGTAAAATTTGGTGTAAAAACAAAAATATAGGTTATAAGACCACAAAAATCACATTTATGTATGTTTTAAACTATGTTTTTACTTTCTTAATTTTACGTAACATAACATATTTTTTACGGCGAGTACATATTTTGTTACGATTTCTTTTTATGTATAAAATAAGGCAAAAGTTACGAAACGTAATGTAGCATCCCGACCTCAAACGGTCAAGTCTCTGTGCTTCAGTGTCTTCCCTGGATCGGTAATGCTGACACACACAGTACTCGAAGGATTTATAACAGAGTGGCAATCACACACTTATTACATCGAATGTCTCAAGACAGATCTTATTACAATAAATATGGCTTAAGGCCATATAATACGATAACAGCGAAAGGCTTGGAAGATAAAGTGAGTCCATCAACTCCAACGACATAGCCGAGTGCATGACAAATGACCTATCGCACCTTACTCCTCGTCTGAAAAGTCTGCAACATGATACGTTGTAGCCCGAAAACGGGTCAGCACGTGGAATATGCTGGCAAAGTAACACAGGAGAGTAATGAAGAGATAAAGGTATCACTATATGCATATATGGCTGGTGGAGGTTGTATGGTTAATATGTTTTGCGAAAAGCCAATTTTTCCCTACAACAAAGGAATATATTTTATTTAACTATCATGGTAGTTGAACAATATTGAGAAGGTTCCTCCAACGCAATCCCAATTAAAACTAGTTATCAACCCAACAAATTAATTTAGATTGATGAGATCCATATGATAATCCAAGAGCCAGATACTCAAGATGTCTTTAACCGGGGACACGACTAACCATGATTAGTTTATACACTCTGCAGAGGTTTGCGCACTTTTCCCCATAAGACTCGATCTCCTCCGTTGGATTTCTCGCACTACGGGGTGTTTGAAAAACGGATGACCGAGACACAATCTTTCAGAAGAATTTGCTCTCTACTCTGGGCGGACCGGTACACCTACAATCCCCTACATCTGCTAGTCCATCTCTTCAAGAACTCACGCAACTTACTCAACTATGCCAGAGCCCATAATGGCTTGTGGCTGCACACGAAAGTTTCTAGCATGAATAGTCTTATGATCCCTTTGAGCCTGGGTGGCGGACCGTAGGATGATCACACGGGTACTCGGGATATCCTAGGACAACACTGGATTCTCCAGGTGCCCACAAGCAATCCACCCAGATGTGTATTAAAATTGCCACCTTAAGTTGAACCATTAATTATCAACTCCATCTGTTATGGATACACTCAAACCCAAACCACATCCACGAGCATGGCATGGCAATATAAGCATAACGTAGAAGTAACTCTCAAGGGTTTGATAATAAAACAGGTAATAGGTTCTACCTCATTATCTACTTCCCAGACCCACATGTTAAGAGATCCTACTCATGCAATGTGTGAAGGTTGAAACTAATGCATAAAAACTGGGTGATAAAGGGTATGATCAAAGTGTTACTTGCCTTGCTGACGATCTGCAAATCCTAAAGACTCGTAGTAGCACGCTTCGCACTCCGGGTGTTCTAACGCAAACAAACAAACAATAGCATACTTAATAAATCAAGAAAATATGCATGGGTAAATCTCAAATAATAGGATCTAACCGGAAAGTTCAACTGAAGAACCTCGGTTTGCAAAAAGAATCAAATCAAACGGAGCAACGAAACTCAAACTGCGAAAGAAACAAGATCCGATTACTAATCTGGACTAAAGTCAAATTTTACAGTACCAAAATCTTCTTCAAGTTGGTTAAATAGAAAGAGGGCTTTGAGACGAAGATCTAGGCGCTTGAATCTCCTGATTCCGATAAACGAGCGAAAATATAAACTAAAATTAAAAACAGGCAGAAATCACGATCGAAAATAATCGCGGAAAAACCCTGGAAAAAGAAAAGTGATGAATAGGCTAACGAACGAACGTTCGCTGTCTGTGGTTAACGGGTGAAAACCGTTCATTAAAACGAACGTACGAACGGGCATTCGCTAAATAACTAAACCAGAAAAAAATAAAACCGATCTAAAAAAACGCATCTAGGTTTTCGTAATAAAACCGAACAGGTTTTTAGAATAAAATCGATGACTATCTCGCG
>NC_057794.1:234565855-234619204 GCF_018294505.1 Triticum aestivum | reverse complement strand
TCGGCGGCGGTCGCGAACTCGGCGGTCGCGTGTCGGGCGGGGCGGCGGCGAGGCTAGGGTTTGGGGGCGGCTCGGGCTTCCGCTTAAAAAGGCTGGCCGGGCGAAGTCCTAGTCGGGCACGGCCCGGCTAGGTCGGTTGACTTTTTCTTTTTCTTTTTTTAAATAATACAGTGCAGAAAAACGAAGAAAAGAAATATTAAACGGACTCCAAAAATCCTGAAATAAATTTTCCCCATCCTCTAAAAATACGCCGGACAAGGTGAACATTTATTTGGGTCTCTAATGCAATTTTTAAAAACACATATTTTTCCTAATTCAAATAAAATAGCGATAAAACCCCAAATAAAAATACAAATTGATTTTAATATTTTTCCTCTGACATTTCGTTTATTTTGGAGAAGTCATATTATCTCCTCTCATATAATTTTAATATGAAATATTTTTGGTGAGAAAGAAATTAAAACCAAAGTGATCCTTGTTTCAATATTTGATAAAACTCAATATGAGAACGAGAGAAAATCCCCAACTCTCTCCGAGGGTCCTTGAGTTGCTTAGGATTTCGAGGATCACAAAACGAAAATGCAATAAAATATGATATGCATGAATGACCTGTGTATAACATTCCAAATTGAAAATTTGGGATGTTACAAGTAAAAATACGGTGCATTGATGTCAAAATAGAGAGGGATGAAGTATAACTAGTACTCACCTAGGGTGACGAATAGTGCAAATATATATACATAAACACTATTTTGATCACGATATCAGAATATTATTCTGATCACAACATGAACTTCCTGAGTTACACGCCTTAACTTCCCTCTGTAGGAATCCGACCTTCGGGCTATCTTCGCAACCGTGTCTCCTTGCGTGAATTATTCTGCTTAGTCGTGTTCTATATGATGTAAGTGTAATCTACAAATGGTTTTTATCAACTAAATGCCCGTTTTAAATAGGAATCTCGCTCGTTGGCAAATTTTACTCTCGGGTCGTGATGAATTTGTGTTTTCTGCAATTTTACTGCCTGAGTTGTTCGACCTGAACTTCCCGTTGTGCTAAGTTGAACTTCTACCAACATTGCCCAAATGGGGCTTGCGATAGACCGTTGGAAAACTATGGACACGAGTATCATCACCTAAGTTAAATTTTTGGCAAAATATAAGTGGTTTAAGAGCAGTTTATAAAACCATTTTTTCTTCATACAAAAAACGTGAATCATATTTTTAATCGCATTTCTAAACCATTTATTGGAATGAGGCAAATAATATGGCATTGGAAAGCTGCTGCAAAACCTCTCCTTCCACATGTTGAAAGTTTCCTCTAATTCCCTATGGTTAAAGAGAAACTTGGAAAATTGTAAAATTTTACAAACCGAACAGCCGAGATCGTATTTTCGATGTCATTTTTAAACGGCTAATCCAATTTAAGCAAATGATATGGCGTTGGAAAGCTTATGAAAATGCACTACTTTTTCATGTAGAAAGTTTTCTCTAATTTTAAACGGTTTAAGAGTAATTTTAAAAACAGTACAAGTTCCACCGAGTTAGTATTTTCGACCTAATGTTTTAACTGTATGTCTGAATGCAGCAAATGATATGGCATTGGAAAACTTGCACAAATGCGAAACATTTTGGTATATATTGTTTCTCCCAATTCATTACAGTTTTAAGTCAATTTTGAAAATGGCTGAAAACGTATTTTCGTCGTAATTTCTGCAAACTTTATCGGAATGGGGCCAATAATATACTGTTGAAAAGCTACGAAAAATGTGAAACTTTTTCATGTTGATGATTTTCTCTGATTCCTAGTCGTTTTCAAGTAATTTTGAAAACAGCGAAATCATGTGTTCTGCCTTTATCACGAAGCAGATTCTTCGAAAATGCACCGTGTGAAGAATTTGAACTTACCGGCATGTCTACTTGAACTTCACTCTATTTTTCACGTGCTTTTTTGCTCGCAACTCTCCATCCACTCACTGGAATTGAGCAAGTGATATACCGATGGAAAGCTGTTGTAAACATGCAACTTTTCTGTGTTGATCATTTTTTCATACTCAGGACGGATTTAAAAGTTTTTCATCTGAAATTCATTAAATGTAGTTGTTAAACTTCCTGCTGTTTTCGCGCTGAACTTCTGTGATGTATTTTCGTTTGTAATTTTCTCATCCATCCGTGAGTGTTACACAAATGATATTCTTTTTTGTACAAACCTCTCTCACAATATATTTTTTAACTTTCTGTGACGGAGGACTTGAACTTATAACAACAAAAAAGTTTGACCTTGCCTTTTAATTCATTTTTCTCATAGTAAACACACACTGTGTAGTACATGAACCTTTTCTAGTTTTGTAATTTTTGTTTTTTATTTTCTTTTTGAAATCAAATTGCTCCCAAATAATAACTGAACTTCTTTGTGGATTTAGAGAATTATTTTAAAACGCAAAAAAAACAATTTCTTTTTTGTGTTTTCGTACATGGAAATAATAGGTGAACCTCTCTCGCAAGAATTTTTGAACTTCCCCTGACATAGCACTTGAACTTCTTTCCACAAACCTTTTAAGTTTTTATTTTTCTATATTTTTATTCTCACCTGAAATGCATTCCCTGTAGTACTTGCACTTCTCGTTGTTTTCACTATGAACTTCTGTCGCATTTTTGTGTATACGTCGAATTACACGCAATTGAAGGTCGGACATCCCGCAATATAAAATTGAACTTCTCCATTTTTTTGTAAAATGTAGAAACACCATTTTTATAAACTTTTTGAACTGCAACATTTTTTATTTTTGAACTTCTTGGTTTATTCTATGGTAACAGGGAAAATCATAGGTTTGCAATAAACATTGAACCATCCTATTATTTAAATTTGATCTTCAAGGTATTTTTTTCGAAATGGTCAAACTTACAAAACAAAATTATGTTTTTGTCCACTTTCTACGAACTTAGTATGTTGTATCATTTGAAGTTTTGTTTTTTGTCTTGCGACATTTTTAGGCATTTTTTTGTTGTCAGTGAAATGGCCTAGACGGTCCTTTTTTTCATCGATAAATTTCTTCAGTATATGGTACACGTGAACTTATGAATTTCTAAAACATGAACTTCGCATTTATATCTAAAACATGAATTTCTAAAACATAACGGTTAAGCTTTTGTTTCGAACAAAATGCACCATTTTGTTTTAACCGTTCTTCAGAATAAGAATATTCATACACCTTTGAAAATTTGTTGAATACAAGAAACTTTTTAATGTAGAGCATTTTTGTCAAATTGGTAAGGAATTGATAGAATTATTTTAATTCACAAAAAAGATTTTTGTATGTGTTTTTGCACATGTAAATACACGGTGAACCTCTCTCACATGTTATTTTGAACTTCCCCGGGGCGACCACTTGAACTTCTAGCAACAAAAGTTTTAGAGTTTTTATTTTTATTCTTTTTTTATCTCAAGAAACACACACCATGCAGTACGTGAACTTCGAGATGTTATCAATTTGAACTTCTCTATGTTTCGCTTTTAGTAAGGGAATTTTTTGAGTTTTTTATAGACATCGAACCGCTCTAACTTTTTTTATTTAAACTTCTTTGTGTGTTATTCAGAAATACGTAAATTGGTGTTTTGTTAGAAACATCGAACTTCATTATTTAGAATTGAACTTATTAGTTTTATTCTTTAGTAACTGAAAAAGCTGAGTTTTCAAATAAATATCAAACTCTCCACTTTTTAAAATTGAACTTACAAAACAAAAATATGGGTTTTTCCACTTTTTACGAACTTACCATGTTATATCTTATGAAGTTTTTATTTGTCTCACGACATTTTGAGGCATTTTTTGCTGTTGGTGAAATGGCCTAGGTGGTCCTTTTTTTCATTGATGAATTTCTTCAGTATGTGGTACACGTGAACTTAGGAATTTTTTAAACATGAACTTCGCATGCTATTGAAATTCAAGAAAATTACACACAATAATACAAATACACTTTGTGTGCTACATGCACAACCAATACATCACTCTGATATATAAACTTCGTGGGCTACATGAACATGCCCTTAGTTTTTCATAAAGATCTAGCCATGATGTTGGTTTACTTTGGACTTCTCAGGTATTTTTAGAAAATGGGGAAATCATTTTTTATAAACCTTTTTGATATGTTCCGTTATTTTAACTTGAACTTCTTCATTTTATTCTTTAGTAACAAGAAAAAAATTCCGAGTTTTTTCTACACACCGAACTTCTCCATTTTTTAATTTGGACTTCTTTTGTTTAGTAATGCAAAAAATCCTAGGAGTTTTAATAAATATCAAACCGCTTCGTTATTTTACTTTGAACTTCGAGAGTTCTTTTATTTAGAAACGGTGAAAATCCTTTTGTACTTTTAGTTTTTAAAATTGAACTTCATACTTTTCTTTTTCTAGAAAACGGAAAGAACTTTAGTTTTTGTATATATTGAACTGATCCGCTATTTTTAATGTGAACTTGGTGGCTTTATTATTTAGTATCAAGGTAAATGCTTTCTTAGTAAATAAAAATTACACCACATCGTTATTTAATTTTGAACTTGATAGAGGCAAAGGTGTCCCGTCTTTCGATGAGATGGTGGCTATAGTTTATGCTGGAGTAGACTTTGACGATCTGACTACGAACGTGTGAGCACGTCGCGCCTTAGCAATCGCAAAACCAACTCCGAGAGGTTATTGACCACGCCGGAGCACGATCAACCTGACCACAAGGGTCTATTTCCTACAAGCAAATGAAGAACAAGTAAGAAACTAAAATTGCAATCTGGATATTGTGAATAAAAGAGGAAAACTTTATTGATCAAGTGGGGTTCCGTGACGCCTTGGTCTGGTCATTGAACACAAACAAAGTACGCGAAGTTGTAGCTATGGCGAACTTTCAAACTAAACAAAACCCAAAGTCTAAACGACGCCCTAAGGGTATCGTATAATCAACTCACGGATACTCGCAGTGACATTGGATTATCTAGGTGACATTAGAGTTGGTTGATGTGTATCATATGGTGTTATTTTAGTACGAACTCTCGGTTAGATCGATCGGAAAGAATATCTACAAACAATTTCTTCTTATGTTCTCCAATAGATAGGAACTTTGGAGTGATTCTTCATCACATGTTGAGGGATGGTTATATGATTCAATTATATTAGCATTTTTTGAGAGATTGCACTAGCGGAAGTACGAACCCTAGGACTCATTTTCAAGCATTGCAATACCGTTTGTGCTCCATTTTATCAATTGCTACCCTTGCTGTTTTTATTGTTCTTATTACAAAAATCAATATCTACTATCCATATTACACTTGTATCACCATCTCTTCACTGCACTAGTGCATTTATACAAATTACCATTGTATTTGGTGTGTTGGGGACACAAGAGACTTTTTATTATTTGGTTGCAGGGTTGTTTAAGAGAGACCATCTTCATCCTATGCCTTCCACAGATTGATAAACCTTAGGTCATCCACTTGAGGGAAAATTGCTACTGTCCTACAGAACTCTATGCTTGGAGGCCCAACATGTGTCTACAAGAGTAAAGTTGCATAGTAGACATCAGCCCAGTGCTTGAGTTGGCGGTGAGAGGAGTGCAAAGATGCACCCCCGTCAATGCACATAGCCGCCGTAGCTTTTTGAAACTCATGTTCACTGGTTTCATCATCCTCTTCTTTGCTGTCATCCTCATTTTATTTGTTCTCACAACCCATGGCGAGTTTCTCCTTCCACTAATCAGACTTGCCGTGGTGCCCATTACGACCACCACGAGCTTTCCCGCTAGCACCATTCTGAATTCTCTCCTTGTCGCGCCTTTCATACTCTGTTTTTGCTTCTCAACCAACTGCTCAACTTGCTTGCAATCTCGAAGCTCATGACCCTTGGTCCTATGGATCTTGCAGTACGGCCTGTCAGACATGCCGGTTTTCTCAGCAGCCGCTGCCGCCCGACAATCAGCGCATGTAGCAACTTCCTTGTCGGGCGTCTCAATTTTTGCTTTCTTGCCGGTGCTAAGATCACCGGCACTCTCAAAGGCCATCTCTGCTTTCTCCTTTCGCTTCTTGTTGCGCTTCTTGTTCTTCCCGGGGTGGCAGGGTCGTTGTCATCTTCCGAATCAACTACGAAGTCTCCTCCATTCTTCAGCACGAGCACACTTATCCGCTAGCGTGTAGAGCTCGCTGACAGTTTTGGGCAACTGAACATTCATCTTGGCCCGCATCCTGCGGTTGCGCAGATTAGTATCAAATGCGGCAATCACATCTGCCGGGTGTATCTTCGGGATGTTGCGGTGCACTCAACTGAACCTCTATAGTATTTGCGCAAACTCTCTCCTTCTTTCTGTAGAAGGGTTTGCAGGTCACTAGGCCGCCCCGTTTCTTGGTGGCCACCTGTAAAGGCGCCCATGAACTCGTTGCACAAATATGCCCAAGAGGAGATGGAATCCCCCGGCAAGTGCATGAGCCAGGACCTCACATTTGGCTTGAGATCCAACGGGAAGTACTTGGCGAGCACTTTTTCCTCCCTTCGCTCAGCGGCTTGAACGACAATCGTGTCGATGCCCAGAAACTCTGTCGGGTTCAGCTTCCCATCATACTTCTCCGGCAAGTCAGGGTTGAAGGTGCGAGAAGATGGCCACTGGACTTGCTGCAGCTTGCGAGTGAAGGCCGGGCAACCTACCTCGTAAGGCAGGTCGTCATGTAGGAGACCTAGCACCAAAGAATAAAACACACTTGGAGTAGAGGGTAAGTCGTTAGAAATCATAGTAGCCTCACGTGTCGTGTCAACCATCTCACTTACTAAGTGTTGTGGCTCACTCACTCCCTCTTAGATGGTCTCACTCGTATGGTTGGTGGAGTCACTCAAATGGCTCTCAACCTTACATAGGATGTGTGGCATGCTCTCAAGTGTGGTGCTAGTGGTGGTCACACTTATCCTCTCATAGGAAATGCACTCAATGTCACATATGGTGGAGTCACTCATGTCACTCATGTGGTGGTGGCTCTCCTCACATGGGAATTGGGTCATCTCATGATATATGGGTATCAAAGAGATGTAGGTGCAAATGTCTCCATGCTCAACTCCTATCACCGCCTTGGTTGAAGGGATAGTCCATGCTCAACCTTCTCATCCATAATGCCTCCAAAGATGAATGCCGTAGGATGTGGCAAAACATCACTCTCCTCCGAGATCAAAGAGAAGGTCTCATGTGCGCTCGCGTAGCTTGACTCGGAGTATGAGTCCAGTATGGGCATCGTCTTCATGTTGTTGAAGAGGTTCGTACTCATCGTCGTAGTCGAAGGGGATGGCCCTAGCTCGACCTTCTTGTCACCGTCTTGTTGTTGGAGGCCCATATCATGTGGCACCTCGTAGCTCGTCTCCATGAACGAAAGGAAATTCCCATGCTCGGCCATCTTCCTTGAGGGGCTTCCGAAGATGGAAGTGTCGCCCTCCCTTGTAGGTGGTCGCCTTGTTGTTGAAGATGTCGATGTAGGCGAACTCACGAGAAGTAGGCGAAGATGGCGTATGTCCAAAGGTGAAGATGCCTTGATAGCACTTGGCGAAGATGCCGAAGTGGTTGTTGTAGCCGTAGCGCCGTCTTGGTGGTGCTCGTCTCACGGTCTTCTCTTGTGCTCATGAAGTTTGGTCGTATCTTGATGTAGAGCTTGTTAGGACTTGTAGGTTTGCACGTGTCGAGCATCTTCATGATGATGGTGTCATTGTTGTACTTGAGCTCGTAGTAGATGTCGTTCGCCCTCGTCGTGCACATGATGCTTGGAGGTTACTTTCCCTTCATGACGATATGGATCACGAACATGATGATGGTTGCCATGGAGATGTGGACGTGGACTACTTGCGCTTGCATCGCTTGGGCGCTCCGAAGATGATCGATGTGCTCGTCGTCGCCTTGAGGATGATGAAGCGGAAGAACGGTCGATCAACAAGGTCCGAATCTCCTCCATCCTTGCATCTTGCTCCTACTTTTGTGCGGAAAACTTGTGGTTAAAGTAGTCGCTTCTCCTAGCTTAGGAATGTCGTAAGTCGGTGGTGATGTTGTCAATGACTTGCATTGCTCATTGTAGTCCGAAGTGGGGAGTTTTCTTGTTGTAGTTGTACGCGCCATCATTGTTGTGGAAGACCGGAGATGAAATGCCTTGCCTATCCATCACAAGACTCGAGAAAATATGAGTGGGAGAAAGAGAAGAACTATACCAAATGTACCTTGACCGATGTTGAAGATGGATCAATGATCACTCAATGATGTAAGAAGGAAATAGCACAATTCATACCGATCTCGTCAATTTCTCACACCTACACAAGTAAGGCTTATAGTGGAGCTCTAATGCGGAGCATCCTACGGTCATCCCCATGGAACTACCATCGTCTCATCAAGAGCCAAGAGGACCTATGACACGAGCTAGAGCTAGAGCTCTCGAGACCGAGGTGACTTCTTTCCTTAGTGATATTACATATGATCCTCTCGAGACATGGCTACTACCTAAATCCAAGATGTTGTGCATGATCAGGTACCAAGAGGATCCTCCCGAAGATGCACGTGAAGATGAACAAGTCCCTAAGTCCAGGGATGAAGAGATCCAATGGAAGGAGCCAAGAACATCCCCCAGGACCCGGACAACCGGCAAGGACCCCGGACATCCGGCCCCTGGAGGTGTCACCTACAGCAACGGACCAGCAGCCAAGTCTACAGGGCCCGAACATCCGGCCCCGACCCAGAAATCCGGACACCCCCGATCTAGAAGGCACCAAGACCATCCCCGCCAGTCCAGGCATCTGGCCCTCCGCGAACCCCCGGACATCCGGCCCGTAGCCCGGATGTCCGGCCTCCCCTGTCTGTGTTTAGTGTAAGGGTCCGATGCCCATGTACCCCTTCACCCACCTTGACTATATATACTCTTCTCCTACCTACGTTTTAGGGTTAGCGTTGTGTTAGCTCATATGTCAGATAGAGCTTCTCTCATCTATACAGATCTACTCCTTGAGAGAGACCGCGGCCCCTCTTCTGAGAAGATCCACGTTGGATTCAAGACCTCCACATGGAGAAGACATCAAGACCTCCTGACGGAGAAGAATCGGTTACCCTTTGTATCGTCCCATGTTAACTTTGGATCGTGTGATCTCTATGTGTACTTGGATCTAGCATATGTGTGATCGTAACTTGTTGGTTTGAGTGATTCTCTCGTGTTTTCCCTCGTGTTCTTCGTGTTCCTCATTGGGATCCGCTCCTTTCGTGAAAGATCGGCCGTATAGGGTTCCACCCTACATCATCTTGGTATCTAGAGCTACGTTGATCACGATTTCGGAGCCTCCCGTTGTGTTTTCTAGCCTTGTTTTGTTGATTTTCTCCCTAATTCAAAAATTCCCCACAAAAATAGCCCCCCAATTTTTTTTTGTGATTTGTTGGTGTGATGAAGTTTTGCTGGATTTGATCCGCGGATTTCATGTGTTGCAGGTAGATCTAACTTTCCATCATGTTTTCCCAAATTTCCATCCACAAAATCTCCCAAATCTTGCCCCGGATTTGACCTATCCATGCAAGGTTCATTGAGTCCGTCCACAGATCCAGAGCCCAGACATCCGGACCGACAACCCGGACATCCGGCCCCTGGCAGCATCACTTCCATTCCACCGCCCCGTTTTCCGTCCAAATTTCACCAAATTTTGTTCCAGTGCCCACATACATTTCCGCATACCACCACCACTTCCGCATAGCACCGCCATATACCACATACACCACCATCACTTACCCCTACCAACTCCGACAATTTTGTCCCGTTTTGTCTTGAGAATTTGAGTTGCAGTTCCGTGTCCTATTGTGTTTCGGCTATTTAGGTACGGTTCGACATCAACATCACCACCGCTCATCTTCGCCACAGACGCGTCATTGACAACAACCACTACACCATTTCGACACCATACCATAAGCAAGAGCGGTAAACTCATCTTGGTATAGTGATACATCATTCTTGCCATTACATTGATAGCCATCTAATACGTCCATTTTGCATCATGCTTTTATATCGATATCTATTGCATTATGGGCTGTTATTACACATTATGTCACAATACTTATGCCTATTCTCTCTTATTTTACAAGGTTTACATAAAGAGGGAGAATGCCGACAGCTGGGATTCTGGGCTGGAAAAGGAGCAAATATTAGAGACCTATTCTGCACAGCTCCAAAAGTCCTGAAACTTCACGGAAGTCATTTTCAGAATATATAAAAAATACTGAGCGCAAGAAGTTTCAGAGGGGGGCCACACCCTGCCCATGATGGTGGGGGCACGCCCTACCCCTCTGGGCGTGCCCCTGCCTCCTGGGCCCCCTGGTGCCCTCCGATGCCCATCTTCTGCTATATGGAGTCTTTTGATGAGGAAAAAGTCATAAGCAAGCTTTTGGGACGAGACTCCGCTGCCACGAGGCGAAACCTTGGCAGAACCAATCTAGGGCTCTGGCGAAGCTGTTCTGCCGGGGAAACTTCCCTCCGGGAGGGGGAAATCATCGCCATCGTCATCACCAACGATCCTCTCATCAGGAGGGTGTCAATATCCATCAACATCTTCACCAGCACCATCTCCTCTCAAACCATAGTTCATCTCTTGTATCCAATTCTTGTCTCTAAGCTTGGGATTGGTACCTGTGGGTTGCTAGTAGTGTTGATTACTCCTTGTAGTTGATGCTAGTTGGTTTATTTGGTGGAAGATCATATGTTCAGATCCTATATGCATATTAATACCCCTCTGATTATGAACATGAATATGCTTTGTGAGTAGTTGCGTTTGTTCCTGAGGACATGGGAGAAGTCTTGCTATTAGTAGTCTGTGAATTTGGTATTCATTCGATATTTTGATGAGATGTATGTTGTCTCTCCTCTAGTGGTGTTATGTGAACATCGACTACATGAACCTTCACCATTATTTGGGCCTAGAGGAAGGCATTGAGAAGTAATAAGTAGATGATGGGTTGCTAGAGTGACAGAATCTTAAACCCTACTTTATGCGTTGCTTCGTAAGGGGCTGATTTGGATCCATATGTTTCATGCTATGGTTAGGTTTACCTTAATACTTTTGTTGTAGTTGCGGATGCTTGCAATAGAGGTTAATCATAAGTGGGATACTTGTCCAAGTAAGGACAACACCCAAGCACCGGTCCACCCACATATCAGATTATCAAAGTACCAAACGCGAATCATATGATTGTGATGAAACCTAGCTTGACGGTAATTCCCATGTGTCCTCGGGAGCACTTTTCTCTATATAAGAATTTGTCCAGGCTTGTCCTTTGCTACAAAAAGGATTGAGCCACCTTGCTGCACTTTATTTACTTTTGTTACTTGTTGCTTGTTACAAATTATCTTATCACAAAACTATCTGTCACCTATAATTTCAGTGCTTGCAGAGAATACCTTGCTGAAAACCGCTTATCATTTCCTTCTGCTCCTCGTTGGGTTCGACACTCTTACTTATCGAAAGGACTATGATAGATCCCCTATACTTGTGGGTCATCACCATCATAGCCTTACTCTTTTGCAGCACTTACCCATCGAGACTAGCCTTTGAGTATTGTCGGCAATGTAACTTGTGCACATTAGTGATCATACTTCCCATAGCATACATACATATCATTGGTGCATATCATCTTGTGTCACAAAGTGTCATCACATACTCAATTGCTATCTTGGTTCGTGAAGCATTGCGTGAGAAAAGATCTCAAACACAAAAAGCCAAACAAGCTTTTAAGAAAAAGGGAAAGATAAGAAAAGAGATGTTAAGCAAGAACCACAACATCATACAACAATAAGATTTCCATATTAGATCATCTTGGATCATATCATCGGAATACCATACATAGAGCATACTTGGGATAGAAGTCGTTGCATTTTTGCTTAGTAGGTTGTGCACAAGTCTTTGTATCCGCCTATTGTGCAATCGTGCTAGCATCTCTCTAGTGTTGTGCAACAAGAGCATTTTCATGGGTTCCACATTTTGGCTCATCCTTGGTTGCACGACCCCACTTATCTCTTTGCATGTGTGTTTCCGTGTACCATATTTTTCTTGGTCTACTTGTTGCATTGCAAACTTGTGAATCTTTTCCAACATTATTTAAGCTCACTAACAATTGCATCAAATTTTGTGCCACCATCCTAACCAAGCTCCACCATAAGCTTTTACTTGTGTAGGTGTGAGAAACCGACAAGAATTGGTACCAATTGTGCTATTTCCTTGTTCCACATTAGAGTGATCTTTGATCCATCTTCAACACAGGTCAAGGTACATTTTGGTATACATTCTTCTCTTTCTCCCACACACATATTTCTCTTGGAATGATGGATAGGCCAAGTACTTCTACCAACTCACTCTTCATCGGGCAAGATGACGACATATACTCCTACGTCACAAAGAGCCACCTCTTTGGTGCACAACATGCTTTGCATTAAGAGCAACAAGCAATGAGTGAACGCATCGACAACCTCGCCACCAACTTGCGACTCTTCGAGAAACGCACAAGGGATTACTTCGACCACAAGCTCGACGACCACAAGCAAGAGAACGATGCAAGAATGGATGTGATTCATGCTTTGTTGCTCAACCGCTCTTCTTCCACTTCGTCCTCATCAAGATGGAGCCGCTCAAGTCGACACATCGACTACATCATCTCCGGATCAAGTACACCGACATCGAACACTCTTCGTCATGTCATGCGCCAAGATCGTCAAGCCAACCGCAACCCTCTACACGACAACAACTCTGAAGAACAACGACATCATCAAAACTAAGCTACCTTTGCGCAAGCACGAGAACGGCAATGATAAAGCCAACACGAAGAGGAAGAGCGAGCGCGTCTACACCAAGAAGCACAAGATGCCGAGGAACAACGTCAAGAGCAACAATTGCGAGAAGCTCAAGCACTTGAGGCGCAACAAGCCCTCCGAGAATAAAGTCGAGCCGTAGCCAACCGAGTCCGACAAGCTCGTGAACATCAAGAAGCACTTCGCGAAGAAGTTCAAGAACGACTATACAAAGCTCGCATGCATCGTCAAGCTCGACAAGTTTGTCCACAAGCTCGCCAAGAACATCAAGTTCAACAAGAGCAAGAAGACAATGGAAATCCTCCACGGCAAGAGAAAATTGTGAGAGACGATCCTCCTCGTCAAGGACGTCATCATCCCCGACCCGTACACAATGAAGAGCAACGCTACGCAAGCTAAAGTTCACCATGCCTAAGTTGAATGGAAGCAATGATCCCGAAGAGTACCTTTCATGGGCATTGAAGGTCGAGAAAATCTTCTGCTTGCACAACTATGAAGAAGACAAGAAGATCGCGATGGCATCCCTTGAGTTCCAAGACTATGTCCTCATTTGGTGGGAACTAGTCACTGAGCGCCGAGAGGAAAAAGGTGAACCACCCATCACTACTTGGGTGCAAATGAAGGATGTCATGAGAGCATGCTTCATGCCTACCTACTACAACCGCGACCTCTTCAAGAAACTCCAACTACTCAAGCAAGGAACCAAGAGCGTTGAAGAGTACTACAAGGAAATGGAGATTGCAATGATATGAGCCAATGTCACAGAAGATGATGAGAAAACTATTGCATGTTTCTTGAATGGATTCAATCATCCCATCAAGAAGACCGCCAACTTCCAACCATACTCGAACCTCATCGAGCTAGTGCATCAAGCTACCAAAGCGGAATGTCAAGTGAAAGATGACTTCAAGTATGCCAAGTTCTCATCCAAGTCCTATGGTTTCTCCAACACCCAAGCTTCAATGACTCAACACCTTCTACATCAAACAAGCCTTCTACAAGCAACATCGACAAGTCGAGTTACAAGAAAGCCTCGACAACCTCAAGTCATCCTCCTACAATGAGCAACTTCAAGCCAAGAGCTTCATCATCATCTACCCCAACTTATGAGACTGTCAAGGCAAGTCCCTTCAAATGCTTCACATGCGGAGGCCGAGGCCACAAGTCCTTTGAGTGTACCAACAAGCGAACCATGATTCTCAACAACGATGGTACATACAACTCCATGAGTGAAGGAGAAACGGAAGCACTTGAGAAAGTCGCCATGCACCGGAAAGTGAACGATGAAGAGGAACAAGTCTTTTGTGATGAAGATTCAAGTCCCGCTCTTGTTGTCTCCAAGGTCTTGACCCTTCAACATCACCAAGAATAAGACCAGAGATGCCACATATTCCATACCAAGGCCGACATCAATGGAAGGTTCATCAAGGTCATCATCGATGGAGGGAGTTGTCATAACTTAGCAAGTGAAGGACTTTGCTCCAAGCTCCAATTGCCCAAGATGAAGAACCCACATCCCTACAAAGTTTAATGGCTAAGCGACTCCGGCACTATCCAAGTCAATCATAGAGTGCAAGTCTCCTTCAAAATCAGAGTTTATGAAGACACTTTGGAGTGTGATGTCGTTCCAAGACCGTTTGCCACCTTCTTCTCGGACGACAATGGAAATTTGATAGAGGTGTCACCCACAACGGCCGAACGAACCACTACATCTTCAAGATGAAAGGAAATGAGTATGTACTTCGCCCTATGTCTCCAAGCCAAGTGATCGCCGATAAGCAAGCCACCCATCATGGAGAGAATAGTGAGAAATCGAACCACCAAAAAGAAAGTGAGCGCCACAAGCCCAAATTGAGTGCCTCAACGATGAGCGAAAAGAAGAACTTAGTTCTATTTGCCACCAAAAGTGATATAAGAGGAGTGTGTGAGAACCCATCTAGTGTCCTACACTATGTCCTTTTGTGCAAGGACAACGCACAAAAAGCTAACACCTCTCACATTCTACCTTTAGTGTTGTCTTCTCTTTTGCAGGAATTCCAAGATGTTTTCCCTGACGAGCTACCTCCGGGACTACCTCCACTACGAGGCATCAAGCACCGCAGCGACCTCATCCCCGGAGCACCACTTCCGAACAAAGCTCCCTACCATGTCAACCCCGAAGAAATCAAAGAAATACAAAGGCAAGTAAAATATCTCATAGACCATGGACATGTGCGTGGAAGTTTGAGTCCTTGTGCCGTTCTAGTCATTCTTGTGCCAAAACGAGACGGTAGCTTTCGCATGTGTTCCGATTGTAGACCTATCAATACTATCACCGTTCGCTATAGGTATCCAATTCCACGCCTTGACGATATGCTTGATGAACTTAGTGGTGCCACTATCTTTTCCAAAATTGATCTTAAAAGTGGTTACTATCAAATCCGCATACAAGAGGGTGATGAATGGAAAACCGCTTCCAAAACAAAGTTTGGTTTGTATGAGTGGTTAGTCATGCCTATGGGTTTATCGGAAGCACCGAGTACTATCATGTGTCTTATGAATTATGTGTTTAGCCCTTACATTGGTGAGTTTGTTGTGGTCTACTTCGACGATATACTTGTTTATAGAAAATCTCTCAAAGATCATGTCACCCATGTTCGAACCGTTTTGCAAACTCTTCGAAAAGAGCGTCTCTATGCTAACATGCAAAAGTGTCTTTTTGGCGTTGATAAGCTAGTTTTCTAGGGTTTTTTTGTTTCCTCTAAGGGTGTTCATGTTGATGACTCTAAGATCAATGCTATTAAAACTTGGCCACAACCAACCAACTTGCATCAAGTGCGTAGCTTCCTTGGTTTAGCCGGTTTCTACAGTAGATTTGTGAAGGACTCTAGCACCATTGCTTCACCTTTGCATGCTTTGAGCAAGAAAAATGTGCCTTTTGTTTGGGGACCATCCCAAGATACCGCATTCAATGAGCTTAAGAATTTACTTACACATGCTCCCGTGCTTGCATTACCCAACTTTTACAAACCCTTTGAGATTCATTTCGATGCTAGTGGTAATGGCATAGGAGGTGTGTTAACGCAAGAGAAGCGCCACATAGCTTACTTTAGTGAGAAACTTTCCGGAGGGCAACTCAATTACCCCATCTATGACAAAGAGTTATATGCAGTGCGAGTTTTGCATGAATGGGAACATTATCTTCGCCCTCATGAATTTATCATTCATAGCGATCATGAAACACTTAAATACCTTAAGGGTCAAACTAAGTTGAACAAGCGTCATGCTAAATGGAGTGAATTCATTGAGTCATTTCCTTATATCATTAAGTATATTAAAGGTAAGGAAAATGTTGTGACAGACGCTCTTTCCCGCATATGCATGCTTGTTACTCAACTTGAATTGGATGTCATTGGCTTTGAGCACATAAAAGACTTGTATGAGCATGATCCAACTTTTGCTCTTCCTTATGCCAAATGTTTGACGCATACATCTTGGGATCGTTATTAGATCAAAGATGGATATCTTATGAGAGCTAACAAAGTTTGCATTCCCGAGTCTTCTCTTTGTATGTTGCTTTTGCGGGAATCTCATGGAGGAGGACTAATGGGACATTTTGGATGCGACAAGACTTTTGCTATGCTCTCCAAGAACTATTATTGTCCCAAGATGTTTCACGACGTCAACCGCTTCACCAACCGATGCTCTACACGTCGCAAAGCTAAGTCTAAAGCTCAATCCCATGGCCTTTATATGCCTCTCCCAATTACATATCAACCATTGGAAGATATTAGCATGGATTTTGTACTTGGATTTCCTAGAACTAGAAATGGAAAGGATTCGGTATTTGTTGTTGGGGACCGATTCTCTAAGATGGCACATTTCATTCCTTGCAACAAGATAGACAATGCTTCACATGTTGCCAATCTCTTTTGTTGGGACATACTTCATCTACATGGAGTGCCAAAGACGATTGTCTCGGACCGTGACGTCAAGTTCTTGAGTTAATTTTGGAAGACCCTATGCGCCAAGCTCAGAATCAAGCTACTCTTCTCCATGGCGTACCATCCACAAACCGATGGCCAAACGAAGGTGACCAACCGCACCCTCTCCACTATACTTCGCGTGCTAATCAAGAAGAACATCAAGGAGTCGGAGGAGTGTCTACCTATCGTCGAGTTCTCCTACAACTGCACAAGACACTCAATTACCGGCAAGTCCCCCTTGGAGGTCATCTACAGATTCAACCCCTTGTCCCCTTTGAACATTCTTCCTCTACCACTACAAGAGCGCATCAATATGGACGCAAGTGCATGTGTGAACCATCTCAAGAATGTGCATGAGGATACAAGGCTCACCACCGAGCGCCAAGTACAACCACTTGCGACCAAGCTCAACATCAACAAACACCCCATGGTGTTCAACATTGGAGATCTTATGTGGCTACACCTTCGCAAGGACCGCTTTCCCCATGAACGCAAGTCCAAACTTCGACCATGAGCGGATGGAACCTTCAAGGTGCTTGAACGCTACAACAACAATGCCTACAAAATCAACATTCCACGCGACGAGTACTCCATGAGCGACATCTTCAACGTCAAAGATCTCTCGCCCTACCATGGTGATGAGGATTTTGATCTGAGGTCAGATCTTCCCCAAGGGAGGGGAGATGATGCGGAGCATCCTACGATCATCCCCATGGAACTACCATCGTCTCATCAAGAGCCAAGAGGACCTATGACACGAGATAGAGCTAGAGTTCTCGAGACCGAGGTGACTTCTTTCCTTAGTGATATTACATATGATCCTCTCTAGACATGGCTACTACCTAAATCCGAGATGTTGTGCATGATCAGGTAGCAAGAGGACCCTCCCGAAGATGCACGCGAAGATGAACAAGTCCCCGAGTCCATGGATGAAGAGATCTAATGGAAGGAGCCAAGAACAGCCCCCAGGACCCAGACATCTAGCCAGGACACCAGACATCCGGCCCCTGGAGGTGTCACCTGCAGCAACGGACCAACGACCAAGTCTACAGGGCCCGGACATTCGATGGTCGGCCCGGACATCCGGCCCCGACCCGGAAAGCCGGCCACTAGCCCAGAAATCTGGACACCCCCGATCCAGAAGGCAGCAAGACCGTCCCCGCCAGCCCGGACATCCGGCCCCTCTAGCCCGGCCATCCGGCCCTCCACGAACGCCCGGCCATCCGGCCCGTAGCCCGGACGTCTGGCCTCCCCTGTCTGCGCATAGTGTAAAGGCCCGAGGCCCGTGTACCCCTTGTCCCACCTTGACTATATATACTCTTCTCCTACCTACGTTTTAGGGTTAGCATTGTGTTAGCTCATATGTGAGATAAAGTTGCGCTCATCCATACGGATCTACTCCTTGAGAGAGATCGCGACCCCTCTTTGGAGAAGATTCACGTTGGATTCAAGACCTCCTCACAGAGAAGAACATGTTGCCCTTTATATCGTCCCGTGTTGACTTTGGATCGTGTGATCTCTATGTGTACTTGGATCTAGCATATGTGTGATCGTAAGTTGCTGGTTCGAGTGATTCTCTCATGTTTTCCCTCGTGTTTCCACTTGTGTTCTTCGTGTTCCTCGTTGGGATCCGCTCCTTTCATGAAATATCGGTCGTATAGGGTTCCACCCTATATCAAGCTCAGTGAGGATAGTGGAACACAAATTTGATGCAAAATGTTAGTAAGAGTCAATAATGTTGAAAGAGATTCACAAATTCGCAAGTGAAACAAGTAGACCAATAGCAATATGTGGCACACTGAAACGCACACACGGATAGATAAATGGGGTCGTGCAACCAAGGAATGAGCTCAAAATGTGGAATCCACGGAAAACGCTCGTGTTGCACAACTGTAGAGAGACGCTAGCACGATTGCTCAGTAGGCAGATACGACACTTGTGCACAACCTATAGGAGACAAAAATGCAACGAATTCTATCCCAATTGTGCTATGGTTCCCGATGTTCCTCTCAAGATGATCCAAGATGATCTTATATGCAATGTGGTATGATGCTATGGCTATTGCTTACAAGCTTCTTTGCTCTCTTTTTCTTTGCTTAAAAGCTTATTCTTTTTTTTGTATGGCCACAATGCGAAATGCACAAACCAAGATAGCAATTGTGTATATGCGAGAACAAACTTGTGGTAAAAGAGATGACATGATGATACCAATATGATATGGTATGTATGTAATGGAAGGTGTATACCAATGATAACTAATGTGCACAAGTAACGTTGCCGGCAATACTCAAATGGCTAGTCTCGATAGGCAAGTGACGCAAAATGGGCTAGGGTTATCAATGCAATGGCAAGGAGAATATACAATGGATGTCGTCGAGGTTACCGTCCTTATGTACGATGACGACCTCATGGCGATGATGAGTGGCGGTGTTCTCGATGCCGAACCGTTCCTAATTAGCCGAAACACCTTACGTAATGGAAAAACCGCAAACTCAAAATCTCAAATGTCAAATGTCAAATGGTGGTAGCGGGAATGTGGTGGTGGTTGTGGAAGCTCAATGGGATTGCAGAAATGCAATGATGGGTTTTGAGATGCAATGCGGAAGTGGAGGGTAAGGTGGTGGACTATACACGGTGTCGGAGTTGTAAGCACGGTCCCTAAGCAGCCGAAACACCTTAGGAGACACAACTCTCAAGACAAACAAAATTGGGTTAAGTTGTGGTGGCGGAAGTGTATGGTGGACTAGGTTATGCGGAAGGTAAGGTGGTGGTTGATGAAGAAGCAACCATCCCTAAGTAGACTAAACACCTTGGGAGACTCAAATCTCAACTCAAACAACCACAAATGCTATATGGAACAAAATGGGTTAGGTTGCGGAAGGCTATGGTGGTTTTGCGGAAGTTATGGTGGAAGCCCTACGCAAAGATGCCAAAGTTTCAAAATTTTGATGAAATCAAATGGTGATGGTGGTATTTTTGTGGGATGGGGGATGTCAATAGCTTCAAAACGATCTAAAGAACATCAAAAACGGACTCTGGATGAATTAGTTATGGTCAAAACGGTGAAACACCGAAGGCTGAAATGCCAGGGGCCGGATATCCGTGGTCGGGGCCGGAAATCCGGTACCTGATGTCCAGGACTGCGAGCAAATTGCGCTCCAGGAGACAGATGTCTGGGCCTATGGGCCGGATGTCTGGGGCTATGGGCCGGATGTCTGGGCTCCAAATCCGAGGATGAACTCGAGGAACTCGATTTTCGGGGCGGAAATTGATGATTTTGGGGGGCAAAATTGGAGAGATTTCGTGGATGGAAAGTGGGGGAAAGATAGATCTACTCAAGACACAACGAATCCATGGATCAAAATCAACAAAACATCATCAAAACCAACAAATCACAAAAAAAATTGGGGGCTATTTTTGTGGGGAATTTTTGAATTTAGGACGAAATCAACAAAATTAGGCTAGAAAACAAAGGGCCAGGGGCTCCAAATTCGTGATCAACCTTGCTCTGATCCAAGATGATGTAGGGTGAAACCCTAGATGACCGATCTTTCACGAAAGGAGCAGATTCTAATGAGGAACACGGCGAACATGAGGGGAAACACGAGGGAAAACATGAGAGAAACACTCAAACTAAGAAGATTCGGTCACACGTATGCTAGATCCTCGAAATACAAAGAGATACACGATCCGAATCCAACAAAGGACGATACAAGTGGTAACTAGTTCATCTCCGCGAGGAGGTCTTGAGGGGTCTTCCCATGAAGGGGTCTTGAATCCAAGGTGGATCTTCTCCAAAGAGGTAACGGTCCCCCGAAATGGAGTAGATCCGGATGGATGAGCAAAGCTCTATCTCAAGATGAGCTAACACAACGCTAACCCTAGAAAGAGGGAGGAGGAGCATTATATATAGTCTAGGTGGGCGAAGGGGTACATGGGTCTCGGCCCTTCACTATGCGCAGACAGGCGGAGCCGAATGTCCGGGCGTCGGGCCGGATGTCCGGGCCTTCTTGAGAAGCCGGATGTCCGGGCTTGCGGGCCGGATGTCCGGGTTGGCGGGGCTGGTCTCAGTGCTATCTGGATAGCCTATGCCGGATTTCTGGGCAGGTACCGGATGTCTGGCCAGTCGCGGGGCGCCGGATGTTCGGGGGTCGGCCGGATGTCCGGTCGCTGTAGAGTCGCCTAGCGTCCGTCTCTCTCTGGTCTTCTTCTGGTTGGTGGCGCCGGATGTCCGGGCTTCTGCCGGATGTCCGACCGCTGTAGCTCCGCGGCGACTCCACTTGAGGCACTTCTTGATCCGCTTTCGTGTGGACTTGTCCTATGCTTCGAGCATCTCTATGGTTGTCTCCTCGGTTCCTAAGCACACGTAGTGTCTTGCATGAGGTAGCAACCATGTCTCGCATGAATGAAAAGGGGAAGCATTTAGGAGCGGGTTCACCTTGTGTCCAATGGCGTATGCTTGAGGTCTCATCGTATATCCACTTGGGGCTTGGGAAATAGTCATAGTGTACATGGGGATGATCGTCGGATGCTCCGCATCATTATGCAAAGGCTCAGATTGGTTCGGATATGATGCACTAGCCCTAATTTTTTGGGCTTTTTCATGGACTGTAGGTATGAAGAACAGACTCGATCTAAATTATGAAAAACTGTAAAATCTCACCGAGCAACTTGGAAATCTGATACCACTTGTTAGAGGCGAGGGTGTCCCGATGTTTCGATGAGATAGCTATCGTTTTCTATGGGAGTCGACCTTGACGATCCGACTACGAACGTGCGAAGACGTCACACCTTAGCAATCGCTACACCAACTTCCGAGGGGTTATTGGCCACGCCAGAGCATGGTCAACCTGACCACGAGGGTCTATTTCCTGCAAGCAAACAAAGAACAAGCAAGAAACTAAGATTGCAATCTGGATATTGTGAATATAAGATGAAAGCTTTATTGATCAAGGTGGGGTTCTCTGACATCTTTGTCTGGTCGTTGAACACAAACGGAGTACGCGAAGTTGCAACTATGGCAAACTTTTAATCTAAACAAAACCCAAAGTCTAAACGACGCCCTAAGGGCTGTATATATGGAGGAAGAGGGGAGAATTTCGTGGCCCTTGGAGGAGGGGTCCGAAACCAACCCTAACTCTTGTTTCCCCACACACACGGACTCTAAAAACAACCTATACTTAAGTATTTTGAAATTACATGGGCCTGGCCCAATAATAAGGTGACGCAGCACCTAGAATAGCCTTTGGACGAAATTTATGAAGTGGCAACTTGTATATTTCGTCCAAGGCTTCATGCACTCCTTATGGTGGCTTCAAAGTCCTGAAATCATCACTTGTAACTCCGTTCTTGTTCCCCTTGCACATACCATCATCTCCATGCTTGGTCTTGCTGCAGTGTTCATCCCTCTTATCCATGCTAGGCCCTTCATTTGTAAGGAAAACAAATGTATCCAATTTAGGCAGCATCATATTCTCATGAACATTAGAATCATTACCAAGAAACGAAAGTACGTGATAACTTAATTGGCGTGCGCGGGCCCTAGTAATTGGTCCAATATATGTAGCAGTAGGGGTTGTGGGTGTAACAATGGTATTGATGTCCTCATCAGCTGATGCATGTCTCGTCGTTATACTATGCTTTCACAACTTGAATTTAAAAATATTTAGTTTGGAGACCATCAAAGATCAATATGTGCATAATGATGAATTTAAAGATGTACTACAAAATTGTAAGGAAGGGAGAACATGGAACAAGTTCATCGTTAACGATGGATTTGTGTTTCGTGCTAAGAAGCTATGCATTCCAGCTAGCTCCGTTCGTCTTTTGTTGTTGCTGGAGGCGCATGGAGGAGGATTAATGGGACACTTTGGCGTGAAGAAGACGGAGGATATACTTGCTACACATTTCTTTTTGCCAAAGATGAGACATGATGTTGAGCGTTTTGTTGATTGATGCACTACATGTCAAAAAGCTAAGTCACGACTCGATCCTCATGGTTTATATATGCCTTTGTCTGTACCTAATGTTCCTTGGGAGGATATATCTATGGACTTTGTTTTAGGTTTACCTCGAACAAAGAAGGGGATGGATAGCATATTTTTTGTCGTTGATAGGTTCTCGAAAATGGCACACTTTATACCATGTCATAAAAGCGACGATGGTGTTAATGTTGCTGATTTGTTCTTTCATGAAATTAGTCGCTTGCATGGTGTGCCAAATACAATTGTTTCAGATCATGATACTAAATTTCTTAGCCACTTTTGGAGATGTTTATGGGCTAAGTTGAGGACTAAATTGCTTTTTAGTACTACATGTCACCCCCAAACTGATGGACAAACTGAAGTAGTCAATAGAACATTGTCTACTATGCTTAGGGCTGTTTTGAAGAATAACAAGAAAATGTGGGAAGAATGCTTGCCTCATATTGAATTTGCTTATAATTGTTCATTTCATTCTACTACTAAGATGTGCCCTTTTGAAATTGTGTATGGTTTCCTTCATCGTGCACCTATTGATTTGGTGCCTCTTCCATCTTCGGAGAAGGTTAATTTTGATGCTAAACAATGTACTAAATTGATCTTAAAAATGCATGAGCTAACTAAGGAGAACATTGAACGTATGAATGCTAAATATAAACTTGTTGGAGATAAGGGTAGAAAACGTGTTGTCTTTGCACCTGGAGATCTTGTTTGGTTACATTTGCGTAAGGATAGATTTCCTGGTTTGCGTAAATCAAAGCTAATGCCACGCGCTGATGGTCCATTTAAGGTGTTAGAGAAAATAAATGATAATGGATATAAACTTGAGCTGCATGCAGATTTTGGGGTTAGTCCCACTTTTAACATTGCAGATTTGAAGCCTTATTCAGGTGAGGAAGATGAGCTTCCGTCGAAGTCGACTTCATTTCAAGAAGGGGAGGATGATGAGGACATCAATACCATTGTTACACCCACAGCCCCTACTGCTACATATACTGGACCAATTACTAGAGCTCGCGCACACCAATTAAATTATGAGGTACTTTCGTTTCTTGGTAATGTTTCTAATGTTCATGAGAATATGATCCTGCCTAAATTGGATACATTTTTTTGCTTACAAATGAAGGTCCTGGCATGGATAAGAGGGATGAACACTGGAGCAAGACCAAGCATGGAGATGATGGCATGCGCAAGGGAAACAAGAACGGAGTTACAAGTGATGATTTTAGGACTTTGAAGCCACCAAGGAGTGCATGAAGCCTTGGCAAAATATACAAGATGCCACTTCATAAATTTCGTCCAAAGGCTACTCTAGGTGTTGCATCACCTTATTATTGGGCCAGGCCCATGTAATTTCAAATACTTAAGTATAGGCTATTTTTAGAGTCCGTATGTGTGGGGAAACAAGAGTTAGGGTTGGTTTCGGACCCCTCCTCCAAGGGCCACGAAATTCTCCCCACCCCCTCTTCCTCCATATATACAACCCTTAGGGCGTCGTTTAGACTTTGGGTTTTGTTTGGATTAAAAGTTCGTCATAGCTGCAACTTCACGTACTTCGTTTGTGTTCAACGACCAGACCAAGATGTCACAGAACCCCACCTTCATTAGTAAAGCTTTCCTCTAATATTCGCAATGTGCAGATTGCAATTTCAGTCTCTTTCTTGTTCTTCATTTGCTTGCATAAAATAGACCTTCGTGGTAAGGTTGATCGTGCTCCGGCATGGTCAATAACCCCTTGGAGTTGGTTTAGCGATTGCTAAGGCGCGACGTCCTCGCACGATTGTAGTCGGATCGTCAAAGTCTACTCCACCAAAAAAATGACAGCCACCATGTCATCAAAAGACGGGACACCTTTGCCTCTATCATTCGGCTAGCCATGGTTTGTGTTTGTTGGTGGAGGGGGAGTAAACTTTACTTTTACCATTTGGGAATCATCGTCACATTGATAGGAATCGTATACCTCCCAAAATTATACTTATCTCTGATATAAGCCTCGACCTCTGGCACCTCTACAGATCCCTTCTTCCTCTGCGAAGGACCTATCCATTTACTTTTATGTCATTTTACTTTTATTCTTGAGTCACCACCTCCTCAAACAAGCACCAGTCCTGAGAGCACTATGGTCATTCTCGTGCATTGTGTACAGTTAATATTGTTTGCATCATGACTGGATCTTTTCTACCATGAATTACAATGTTTAGTCGCTGCTTGAACTCTGGGGTGCTCTGCATTTATGAATTGCGGTCTCAGAAAGGGATAGCGAGATACCATTGTCAAATTATATCATGGTTCTTTTGACAAAGTGTTGGCATTTGAAATATTTTATTATTGCTCGCTAGTTGATTCTGCCATTGATATGAGTGAATATAATTTCTAAGAGTTATCATTTGCATGGTTAGTTATAATCTTTGAAAACCTGGGTATTATTTAAGCATATATATAAACACAAGAACAAAAGAGTTCATAAAAGTTTTATCACTTTCAGTTTGTCAACTGAATTGCTTGATGACAAGCAATGAGTTAAGCTTGGGGGAGTTGATACGTCTTTGTCGTATCTATTTTACAAACACTCTTGCTCTTGCTTTGGACCCTAATTTACATGATTTGAATGAAACTAACCCAGACTGACGCTATTTTCAGCAGAACTACCATGGTGTTGTTTGTGTGTAGAAATAAAAGTTCTTGGAATTGGATGAAACTTTTTGGAGATTTTTTATGGGATAAATAAAAAATATTGGAGCCAAGACCCACTGGAGGGGGGCCACCCCTGTGCCCACAAAGCACCAGCGCCCTCGTGCCCCCTAGGCACGCCCTGGTGGGTGGTGGGGCCCACGTGGCTCTGCTGACCCTAATCTGGATACTATAAATTCCTATTTCTCGAGAAAAAAAATTAAGGGAGGAAGTTTCATCGCATTTTATGATATGGAGCCGCCGCCACCTTCTGTTCTTCATCGGGAGGCCGGATCTGGAATCTGTTCAGGGCTCCAGATAGGGGATATTCCGTCTTCGTCATCATCAACCATTCTCCACCAATTTCATGATGCTCACCGCCGGGAGTGAGTAATTCCTTCATAGGCTTGCTGGACGGTGATGCCTTGGACGAGATTCATCATGTAATCAAGTTAGTTTTGTTAGGGCTCGATCCCTAGTGATGAGGACATCAATACCATTGTCACACCCACAGCCCCTATTGCTACATATACT
Source organism: Triticum aestivum (assembly GCF_018294505.1). Taxonomy (NCBI): domain Eukaryota; kingdom Viridiplantae; phylum Streptophyta; class Magnoliopsida; order Poales; family Poaceae; genus Triticum; species Triticum aestivum. Next base: position 234,593,224 of record NC_057794.1, on the reverse strand, counting down.
GGACCAATTACTAGAGCTCGCGCAAGCCAATTAAATTATCAGGTACTTTCGTTTCTCGGAATGATTCTAATGTTCATGAGAACATGATGCTGCCTAAATTGGATACATTTGTTTTGCTTACAAATGAAGGGCCTGGCATGGATAGGAGGGATGAACACTGGAGCAAGGACAAGCATGGAGATGATGGCATGTGCAAGGGGAACAAGAACGGAGTTGCAAGTGATGATTTCAGGACTTTGAAGCCACCATAAGGAGTGCATGAAGCCTTGGACAAAATATACAAGAGGCCACTTCAGAAATTTCATCCAGCGGCTATTCTAGGTGCTGCTTCACCTTATTATTGGGCCAGGCCCATGTAATTTCAAAATACTCAAGTATAGGCTGTTTTTAGAGTCCGTATGTGTGGGGAAACAAGAGTTAGGGTTGGTTTCAGACCCCTCCTCCAAGGGCCATGAACCTCCCCTCTTCCTCCATATATACAACCCTTAGGGCATCGTTTAGACTTTGGGTTTTGTTTAGATTAAAAGTTCGCCATAGCTGCAACTTCGCATACTTCGTTTGTGTTCAACGACCAGACCAAGACATCAGAGAACCCCACCTTGATCAATAAAGCTTTCATCTTACATTTGCAATATCCAGATTGCAATCTTAGTTTCTTGCTTGTTCTTTGTTTGTTTGCAAGAAATAGACCTTCGAGGTCAGGTTGATCGTGCTCCGGCGTGGTCAATAACCTCTTGGAGTTGGTTTAGCGATTGCTAAGGCATGATGTCCTCGCACGTTCGTAGTCGGATCGTCAAAGTCGACTTCCACCAAAGCGATATCCATCATCTCATCGAAAGACGAGACACCTTTGGCTCTATCAAGTGGTATCAGATTTCCAAGTTGCCCAGTGAGATTTTATAGTTTTTCATAATTTAGATCGAGTGTGTTCTTCATACCTACAGTCCACGAAAAAGCCAAAAAAATAGGGTTAGTTCATCATATCCGAACCAATCTGAGCCTTTGCATAATATTTTTAGGGTTTTGCATTGTTGAATTTGCGGTTGCATCGTCGTGTCTAGTTGCTGGTCTTAGTGTCTAGTCCTTTAGAGTTTTGAGTTATGTTCGCAAGTTGTCACGCCGCCGCCGGCGCCGCACCATTGTCATCACCGCTACCATATACCAACATCGTCATCACCGCTGCCATATACCACCATCGTCATCACCGCTGCCATATACCACCATCGTCATCAACGCTGTCATATGCCACCATCGTCAGCACCGCTGTCATATACCACCATCATCATCACCACTGCCTTTACCACATATCCACTGCCATCACGCCAATCCGAGTCCACCTCCACCACAGATTCGCCACCAGTCCGTGCTCCACCGCCCATCATATACCATCATAACCAGTCTGAGTTCCACCAGATTCATCTGCGCCACCAGTCTGAGTCCAGTATTTATTCCTTTATTTTTGAGTTCCAGATCACGCAATACTTCAAGTCGTGACAAAGTCGGACTCCCCAACTTCCGTTCTACCCGCAGTAGAAAGATAGTTCCAAACTCAAAAAAAAACTAAGTCTGGAAAATTCTGGCTAGGCAGTTTTTAGACCATTTGTAGACTTTTTCAAAAAAAAATTGTTGCGGAGAAAAAAGAGAGGAAAAAAAGTGAAAAAAGAGAATTTTTTCAGAGTGCGCTCCTCCCTTGTTTACGTGCAACGCTATGATTTCGTTAGTGTTCTAGGCTCGCTTCCCTAGCACGGTCTAGCCTAGGACCAGCACAGTACCATCGTAGAGCGTTTATTCAACTTTGCATCTTTGAATTGATTATTGCTAATCTTTTTCCTACCATATTATAAACCTTCCTAGCTCCACATAAATCTACATCATGCGTTTGACTCTCCATGGTAATCGCTCTATCCAAGCTTTGAGAGTTTTGACTACATCGGTTGCCGATCACTGCCTGCTGCTGGGTAAGAACTCGTAAGAATTTGAGATTTGCTTGACGGAATTTTGATACCCACCACCACCACTTGTTAGTAGTTTGTAGGATCATATTCTTATGTGTTTCTATTGCTGCTAACCATGGCAGGATCACAAGCCGACGAGATTGACTAGGAGAACTTGACGAACAAGGAGCTTCATGATAAGTTTCAGCAAATGATGAGTGGACAGGTGCAAGAGGTACTAAACAGATTTGAAGAGGCCATGGAGAAGATAGATGGCATGGAGAAGACGTTCGAAACAAAGCTCGATAACAAGTTTACTGAATTGCTTTCGTGTTTTCCACCACCACCGCCGGCTGCACCTGTCGCACCTCTACAACAACAACAACAACAACGTCGCCTTCCAAATCAAGTGGGACCCTGGGCAAAATTCTGGTGCCGCTATTGATGCTTCTGTAGATCCTGCTGCTACTGCAGAGGTGGAGGACCATTATGAGGATGAGGTTGATCAAAATAAGAACTACGTGCAACCACCAGCACCACCACCACCAGGTCGACCTCATGCATATCATCGCAATGGTAGGGCTACACCATGACCTGAGGTACGAGATCATGACCATCTTCCTAAACTAAAATTGAATATTCTACCATTTGAGGGTAGATATGTTCCTGATATATATCTTACTTGGGAGTTAGAAACTGAACAACGATTTACATGTTTTACAATATCCTGAGGAGAGACGTGTTCCTGCTGCTGTTTGTGCTTTCACTAGCGTTGCATGTGTTTGGTGGTCTGAACATTGTAGATTATACCCTATTCCAGCTACTTGGGCTGCTTTGAAAACTGCTATGCGTACTTGTTGGGTTCCAGCATATTATCAATGTGAATTACTTCAAAAATTGCAACATTTAAGACAAGGAAGAAATTATGTAGAAGAATATTATGAGGAATTACAAACTGGCATGATTAGATGTGGTATTGTTGAGGAGAATGAAGCTATGCTTGCATGTTTTATGGGTGGATTAAATAGAGAAATTCAGACCATTCTAGAGTATAAGGAGTGTAATAATATCACTCGTTTATTCCATCTTGCTTCTAAAGCTGAACGTGAAGTGCAGGATCGACAGACATTGGCGCGAACTAACTTTTCTGCATGCGACCTTCATCGTGGACACCACGTGCATCCTCTACTTCCACTCCACCGGCACCTCCATCAGGTCCCACCTCCAGCCGTGATACAAGAAAGCAGGCACAACCACCACTATCTGCCGGGCCTGCGCCGAGCTCTTCTTCCATGGCATCAACAGGGAACACAAGTGATATTATTTGTCATCGTTGTAAGGGAAGAGGACATTTTGCGAGAGAATGCAAATCTCAGCGTGTGATGATTTCTACTGAAGATGGTAGGTATGAGCCCGCTAGTGACTATGATGAGGATACTTTGGCACTTATTACACATGAAGAACACGGTGGAGATTATTCTGATCATGAGACGCAATACATGGCTGCAGAAGATGCTGACAGGTATGAATGTGATGCGGAGCATCCCAAGGTCATCCCCATGGACCTACCATCGTCTCACCAAGTGCCTACCGGACCCATGACACGAGCACGTGCAAGAGCTCTCGAAACCGAGGTGACATCTCTCCTCTCACAAGTTCACATTGATGCACATGAGACATGGCTACTACCTCAAACAGAGACATTGTGCATACTCAGGTATCAAGGAGTTAGCCATGAAGAAGCTAAGGAGCAAGGAGAATCAGAAGAGGAAGATGGACATGAGAACGGAGAAGAAGAGGAGCTATGGGAGAAGTCCCAGCCACCGGACGACCGGTCAGGACCGGACGTCCGGAGCCTGAAGCTCCAGTCGAACCCCAGCGAGCGGACGTCCGGCCCGGACCGGACGACCGGTGCCCCTGCACCCGAGCCAAGCGAGCGGACGTCCGACACCACAGGACGTCCGGTGACCGGACGACCGCACACTTCCAGAAATCCCCTACACTAGCATCCGAGCCAGAACGAGCGGATGATCGGCGCTTACTGGACGTCCGGCCGCCCATGAGCCACCGGACGACCGGTCCCCAGCGAACGTCCGGTACCTGTCGGTGAACAGGATTTGGGCCCAAGGCCCATGTTCCCCCTCACTTCGTCCCCATTTGCACTAAGACTATAAATATACCTCCTATTCATCCCAACTAGGGTTAGCATTGGTTTAGCGCATATTTAGAGATAGATCATTGCTCATCCACATCGGATCTACTCCATGAGAGAGACCGCGGCCCCTCTTCGGAGAAGATCCCTTTGGATTCGAGACCCCTCTTAGGGAAGATCCCCTCGTGGATTCAAGACCTCCTAATGGATAAGACCGGCTACCTTTGTATCATCCTTAGTTGTCCGTGGATCGTGTGATCTCTTATGTACTCGAGGATCTAGCACATGTGTGACTATTTCTTGTTGGTTTAGTGTTTTCTCTCGTGCTTTCCCCGTGTTTTCTCTCGTGCTTTCCCCGTGTTTTCCCTCGTCTCCCTCCTCGTGTTCTTCATGTTCTTTGCTGGATCCGCTCCTTTCGTGAAAGATCGTCCGATTAGGGTTCTACCCTACATCATCTTGGTATCTAGAGCCATGTTGATCATGATTTCGGAGTCCCCCCCTTGTGTTGCTAGCCTAGTTTTTGTTGATTTTGTCTCTAATTCAAAAATTCCCCAAAAAAATAGCCCCAATTTTTTTGTGATTTGTTGGTGTGTAGAAACTTTGTTGGATTTGATCCATGGATTTGCTTTGTTTTGAGTGGATCTAGCTTTTCCCCCTTTCCCCATATTTTCCATCCACAAATCCGCCCGGATTCGAAGAATTTCGACCTCTCCATCACGAACACCGCCAGTTCATCCCGTGCCTGTGAATCACCCAGGCACCGGGCGTCCGCTCACCACCGGACGTCCAACGACCGAACGACCGCTCACCACCGGACGTCCGGAGTTCCCTGACGAAACTGAATTTTCTTCAGTTTTGGTCACCACCACCGCCCCACATTTCCGCATACGCACTCCCACCACCTATACACCATCACCACTTCCGCATACCACCGCCATTGCTTACCCGTTTCACACTCCGACACGTGCTGCCACTTCGAGCTTTGAGAATTTGAGTTGCGGTTCCGTGTCCTTTTGTGTTTCAGCTATCTAGGTACGGTTCGACATCAACATCACCGCCGCTCATCTTCGTCACGGACGCGTCATCAACAACGACCACATCGACTACATCTTGGTATTCGTGCCACCATTTTCACACCATACCGTAAGCGTGAATGGTAACCTCGTCTTGGTATCGAACATATCATTATTGCCATTACATTGATAGCCATCATAGCCTTTCTCCTTTGCGTCGCTTACCCATCGAGACTATCTTTTGAGTATTGCCGGCAACGAGACTTGTGCACATTAGTGATCATACTTCCAATAGCATACATACATCATTGGTGCATATATTGGTATCATCTCTTGTGTCACAAAGTTGTCATCGCATACACAATTGCTATCTTGGTTCGTCAAGCATTGCATGAGAAAGGAGCTCAAACAACAAAGAGCCAAACAAGCTTTTAAGCAAAAGGGAAAGATAAGCAAAGAGCTTTTAAGAAAGAACCATAGCATCATACAACATTAAGATTGTCATACTAGATCATCTTGGATCATATCATCGAAACACCTTGCATAGAGCATACTTGGGATAGAAGTCGTCGCATTTTTGCTTAGTAGGTTGTGCACGAGTCTTTGTATCCGCCTATTGTGCAATCGTGCTAGCGTCTCTCTAGTGTTGTGCAACAAGAGCATTTTTGTGGATTCCACATTTCGGCTCATCCTTGGTTTCACAACCCCACTTATATTTTTGAGTGTGTGTTTCCGTGTACCTTATATTGCTTGGTCTACTTGTCGCATTGCGAACTTGCGAATCTTTTCCAGCATTATTGAAGCTCACTTACAATTGCATTAAATTTTGTGCCACCATCCTAACCAGGCTCTACCATAATCTTTTACTTGTGTAGGTGTGAGAAACTGACAAGAATTGGTACCAATTGTGCTATTTCCTTGTCCACATTGGAGAGATCATTGACCCACTTTCAACTTCGGTCAAGGTACATTTGGTATTCGTTCTTCTCTTTCTACCACTCAAATTTTTCTCTTGGAATGATGGATAAGCCAACTAGTTCTACCAACCCACTCTTCATTGAGCACGACGACGACATGAACTCCTACGTCACCAAGAGCCACCTCTTTGGTGCACAACGTGCTTTGCATCAAGAGCAACAAGCAATGAGTGAACGCATCGACAACCTTGCCACCGACTTGCGACTCTCCGAGCAACGTACAACGGACTACTTCGACCACAAGCTCGACGATCACAAGCAAGAGAACGGTGCAAGAATGGACGAGATTCATGCTTTGTTGCTCAACCGCTCTTCTTCCACTTCGTCCTCATCAAGATGGAGCCGCTCAAGTCGACACTCCGACTTCACCCTCTCCGGCTCAAGTACACCGACATCAAACACTCTTCGACGTGCCACACGCAACGATCGTCAAGAAAGCCTCAATCCTCTACACGACACCAACTCTCAAGAGCACCGATAATGTCAAACCCAAGAGGCTTTTGTGCTAGCACGAGAAAGGCAACGGCAACGCCAACATGAAGCGGAAGAGCGAGAACGTCTACACCAAGAAGCGCAAGATGCCGAGGCACAACGTCAAGAACAACAATTGCGAGATGCTCAAGCACTTGAGGCACAACAAGCCCTCCGAGATTATAATAGAGCCGTAGCCAACCGAGGCCGACAAGCTCGTGAACATGAAGAAGCACTTTGCGAAAAAGCTCGCGAACGAAGATTTCAAGCTCGCGTGCATCGTCAAGTTCCTCAACTTCCTCCTCGAGCTCGACAAGCTCCTCCACAAGCTCGCCAAGAACATCAAGTTCACCAAGAGCATGAAGACAATGGAAACCCTCCACAACAAGAGCAACACGAGGTTGACAACCCTCCTCACCAAGAGCAACACGAGTTTGACAATCATCAACAACATGGACGTCATCATCCCCAACCCCAACACAATGAAGAGCAACTTTACGGCAAGCTAAAATTCACAATGCCCAAGTTCAATGAAAGGAAAGATCCCGAAAAGTACCTTTCATGGGCATTGAAGGTCGACAAAATCTTCCGTTTGCACAACTATGAAGAAGAGAAGAAGATCGCGATGGCATCCCTTGAGTTCCAAGACTATGTCCTCATTTGGTGGGAACAAGTTATCAAGCGCCGAGAGGCAAGAGGTGAACCACCCATCACCACTTGGGCGCAAATAAAGGATGTCATGAGAGCAAGCTTCGTGCCTACCTACTACAACCACGACCTCTTCAAGAAGCTTCAACTACTCAAGCAAGGAACCAAGAGCATTGAGGAGTACTACATGGAGATGGAGATTCCCATGATAAGAGCCAATGTCACGGAAGATGATGAGCAAACAATGCCATGTTTCTTGAATGGAATCAACCATCCTATCAAGAAGATTGCCGACTTCCAACCATACTCGAATCTCATCGAGCTAGTGCATCAAGCTACCAAAGCGGAACGCCAAGTGCAAGACGATTACAAGTATGCAAAATTCTCATCCAAGTCATACGACTTCACCCAAGCTTCAACGACTCCAACACCGTCTACGAAGCCTTCTACAAGCAACGTCGACAAGTCGAGTTAGAAGAAAGCTTCGTCAACTCCAAGTCATCCTCCTACTACAAGCAACTTCAAGCCGAGAGCTTCATCATCATGAACCCCCACCGATGAGACCGTCAAGACAAGTTCCTTCAAATTCTTCACATGTGGAGGCCGAGGCCAGAAGTCCTATGAGTGCACCAACAAGCGGACCATGTTCCTCAACGATGATGTCACTTATGACTCAATGAGTGAAGGAGAAATGGACGCCCTCGAGAAAGTCGCCATGCACCAGCAAGTGAACGATGAAGAAGAACAAGTCTTTTGCAATAAAGATTGAAGTCCCGCTCTTGTTGTCCCCAAGGTCTTGACTCTCCAACATCACCAAGAAGAAGACCAGAGATGCCATATCTTTCATACCAAGGTTGGCATCAATGGAAGATCCGTCAAGGTCATCATCGATGGAGGGAGTTGTCATAACCTTGCAAGTGAAGAACTTTGCTCCAAGCTCCAATTGCCCAAGATGAAGCACCCACATCCTTACAAAGTTCAATGGCTTAGCGACTCCGACACTATCCAAGTCGAGCATCGAGTACAAGTCTCCTTCAAAATTGGCGCCTATGAAGACACTTTGGAGTGTGACGTTGTTCCGATGACCGTTTGCCACCTTCTTCTTGGACACCCATGGAAATTTGATAGAGGTGTCATCCACAACGGCCGAACGAACCACTACATATTCAAGATGAATGGAAAGGAGTACGTACTTTGCCCCATGTATCCAAGCCAAGTGATCGCCGACAAGCAAGCAACCCATCGTGGAGAGAATAGTGAGAGAGCGAGCCACCAAAAAGAGAGTGAGCGCCACAAGCCCAAATCGAGTGCCTCCATGATGAGCGACAAGAAGAACCTAGTTCTATTTGCCACCAAAAGTGAGATAAGAGGAGTGTGTGAGAACCCATCTAGTGTCCTACACTATGTCCTTTTGTGCAAGGACAATGGAACACAAGCTAACACCTCTCACGCTCTACCTTTAGTGTTGTCCTCTCTTTTGCAGGAATTTCAAGATGTTTTCCCCGACGAGCTACCTCCGGGACTACCACCATGACGAGGCATCGAGCACCGCATCGACCTCATACCCGGAGCACCTCTTCCGAACAAAGCTCCCTACCGCGTCAACCCCGAAGAAACCAAAGAAATACAAAGGCAAGTAAAGAATCTCATAGACCATGGACATGTGCGTGAAAGTTTGAGCCCTTGTGCCGTCCCGGTCATTCTTGTGCCAAAACGAGACGGTAGCTTTCGCATGTGCTCCGATTGTAGACCTATCAACGCTATCACCGTTCGCTATAGGTATCCCATTCCACGCCTCGATGATATGCTTGATGAACTTAGTGGTGCCACTATATTTTCCAAGATTGATCTTAAAAGTGGTTACTATCAAATCCGTATACAAGAGGGTGATGAATGGAAAACCGCTTTCGAAACCAAGTTTGGGTTGTATGAGTGGTTAGTCATGCCTATGGATCTATCGGAAGCACAAGGAACTTTTATGCGTCTTATGAATCATGTCTTTCGCCCTTACATTGGTGTGTTTGTTGTGGTTTACTTCGATGATATACTTGTTTATAACAAATCTCTTCAAGATCATGTCACCCATGTTCGAACTGTTTTGCAAGCTCTTCGAAACAAGCATCTCTTTGCTAACATGGAAAAGTGCCTTTTCATCGTTGATAAGCTCATTTTCTTGGGTTTTGTTGTATCTTCTAAGGGTGTTCATGTAGATGAGTCCAAGATACATGCTATTAAGACTTGTCCCCAACCAACCAACTTTCAACAAGTGCGTAGCTTTCTTGGCCTTGAGGGTTTCTATCGTCGCTTTGTGAAATACTTTAGCACCATTGCTTCACCTTTGCATGCTTTGAGCAAGAAAAACGTGCCTTTTGTTTGGGGACCATCCCAAGATACCGCTTGCAATGAGCTTAAGAATTTGCTTACTCATGCTCCCGTGCTTGCATTACCCAACTTTGACAAGCCCGTTGAGATTCAGTGCAATGCTAGTGTTAATGGCATAGGAGGTGTGTTAACGCAAGAGAAGCGCCCCATAGCTTACTTTAGTGAGAAACTTTCTGGAGCGCAACTCAATTAACCCATCTATGACAAAGAGCTATATGCTTTAGTGCGTGTTTTGCATGAATGGGAAAAATATCTTCGCCCTCATGAATTTATCATTCATACCGATCATGAAACGCTCAAGTATCTTAAGGGCCAAACCAAGTTGAACAAGGGTCAAGCTAAATGTAGTGGATTTATTGAGTCTTTTCCTTATTTCATCAAGTACATTAAAGGTAAGGAAAATATTGTGGTGGATGCCCTTTCCCGCATATGCATGCTTGTTACTCAACTTGAATTGGATGTCATTGGCTTTGGGCATATAAAAGACTTGTATGAACATGATCCTACTTTTGCTACTCCTTATGCCAAATGTTTGACGCATACATCTTGGGAATGCTATTACATCAAAGATGGATGTCTTATGAGAGCTAACAATCTTTGCATCCCCGAGTCTTCTATTCGTTTGTTGCTTTTGCAGGAATCTCATGGAGGAGGCTTAATGGGACATTTTGGATGCGACAAGACTGTTGCCACGCTCTCCAAGAACTACTATTGGCCCAAGATGTTTCGCGACGTCAACCGCTTCACCAACTGATGCTCTACATGTCGCAAAGCTAAGTCAAAAGCTCAATCCCATGGCCTTTACATGCCTCTCCCAATTCCATATCTACAATGGGAAGACATTAGCATGGAACTTGGATTGCCTAGGACTATAAATGGAAAACATTCGGTATTTGTCGTTGTGGACCGATTCTCTAAGATGGTACACTTCATACCATGCAACAAGATAGATGATGCTTCACATGTTGCCAATCTCTTTTGTAGGGAAATATTGCGTCTACATGGACTGCCAAAGACGATCGTCTCGGACCGTGACCTCAAGTTCCTAACCAACTTTTGGAAGACCCTATGCGCCAAGCTCGGAATAAAACTACTCTTCTCCACGGCGTATCATCCGCAAACCACGGCCAAACGGACGTGACAAACCGCACACTCTCTGCTCTACTTCGAGTACTCATCAAGAAGAACATTAAGGAGTGGGAGGAGTGTCTACCTATCGCCGAGTTCGCCTACAACCGAGCAAAACACTCAATGACCGGCAAGTCCCCCTTCGAGGTCGTCTACGGATTCAACCCATTGTCACCATTGGACATTCTCCTCTACCACTCCAAGAGCGCATCAATTTGGACGCAAGTGCACGTGTGAATCATCTCAAGAAGGTGCATGAAGATACAAGGCATACCATCGAGCGCCAAGTACAAAGACCTGTGACCAAGCTCAACATCAACAAGCACCCTATGGTATTCAACATTGGCGATCTTGTGTGGATACACCTTCGCAAGGAGCTCTTTCCACAAGAACTGTAATGCCCTCGATGCGGCTATATCTCCCACATGTCGAAGCACGACTTAGAGGCATAACCGCATTGAAAGCAATGTCGCAAGTGAGGTAATCTTCACACAACCCATGTAATACATAAGGGAAAGAGATACATAGTTGGCTTACAATCGCCACTTCACACAATTACATGAATAAAGCATTACATCATCCAGATACAATCAAGGTCCGACTACGGAACCAAAATAAAAGAAGAACCCCAAATGCGACACGGTCCCCGATCGACCCCAACTGGGCTCCACTACTGATCAACTAGAACGAAAACAACACAAAGGACAAGATCTTCAAAGAGCTCCTCCTTGAGCTTGGTTGCATCATCTGCACGGACTCATCAGCACCTGCAAGCTGGTTTTGGAAGTATCTGTGAGCTACGGGGACTCAGCAATCTCACACTCTCGCGATCAAGACTATTTAAGCTTATAGGTAGGGTAAAAGGTATGAGGTGGAGCTGCAGCAAGCGACTAGCATATATGGTGGCTAACATGTATGCAAAAGAGAGCGAGAAGAGAAGGCAAAGCACGATCATGAAACTATGATCAAGAAGTGATCCTAGAACAACCTACGTCAAACATAACTCCAACACCGTGTTCACTTCCCGGACTCCGCCGGAAAGAGACCATCACGGTTACACACGCGGTTGATGCATTTTAATTAAGGTCAACTTCAGGTTTTCTACAACCGGACGTTAACAAATTCCCATCTGCCCATAACTGCGGGCACGGCTTTCGAAAGTTCAAATCCCTGCAGGGGTGTCCCAACTTAGCCCATGACAAGCTCTCAGGGTCAACGAAGGAATAGACCTCCTCCCGAGACATTCCGATCAGACTCGGTATCCCGGTTCTACAAGACATTTCGACAAGGTAAAACTAAACCAGCAACACCGCCCAAATGTGCCGACAAATCCCGATAGGAGCTGCACATATCTCTTTCTCAGGGCACACCGGATTGTCTAAACTTCCGGTAGGCCAGCCCAGAGTTGCCCCTGGTGCCCACCGGCGGCTGACAAGTTGGACCAACACTCAGAGGAGCACTGGCCCGGGGGGTAAAATAATGATGACCCTCAGGAGCGTGACTCCCAAGGGAAAAGAAAAGGCTAGGTGGCAAATGGTAAAACCAATGTTGGGCATTGCTGGAGAAGTTTTACTCAAGGCGAACTGTCAAGGGGTTCCCATAATAGCCCAGCCGCGTAAGGAACGCAAAATCCGGGAACATAACACCGATATGACAGAAACTAGGGCGGCAAGAGTGGAACAAAACACCAGGCATAAGGCCGAGCCTTCCACCCTTTACCAAGTATATAGATGCATTAATTAAATAAGATATATTGTGATATCCCAACAAGTAAACATGTTCCAACAAGGAACAAACTTCAATCTTCACCTGCAACTAGCAACGCTATAAGAGGGGCTGAGCAAAGCGGTAACATAGCCAAACAACGGTTTGCTAGGACAAGGTGGGTTAGAGGCTTGGTTCAACAATATAGGAGGCATGATAAGCAAGTGGTAGGTATCGCAACATAGGCATAGCAAAAGAGCGAGCAACTAGCAAGCAAAGATAGAAGTGATTTCGAGGGTATGATCATCTTGCCTGAGATCCCGCAAGGAAGAAGAACGAGTCCATGAAGAAGACAAACGGACATAGTCGAACGAATCCTCACAACACGACGTTATCGGAACCAACCCGAAGAAGCAACACCAGAAAGAAGCACACAACATAGTAAACAACCACCACATAATCATGGCATGATGCACAACCAAGTATGATGCATGTACGAGTTAAATATACATGGCACGGCAAGATGCACAAACAATCCTACAAATTAAGTGGAGCTCAATATGCAACGGAATTGCATATTGAAGAAAACACCACACAACTTATTTAGTTCTCTCTCGTTTATGTACCCAACAAGGTTAAATGTTGTTAGCATGGCAAGAGGTGAAGCATGATGAAACTATCTAATCTAGGCAAGTTTAAATGAGGCCGGAAACAACGAACAACAATTCTGGTAAATCCCCATATGCATATTTTGGTTATGGTACTGATCTGCCCTACACACAATTTTAGAGTTGTTAAACACGCAAAGCAAAGCCACCATGTGAAACTAGGCAAAATTCTACCCCATTTACATATAAAGTTTGTTAAAAACGGAGCTACTGTTATTTAGTTATGAATTAAATCATTTTAACATGGCATAGGGACAAATTTAAACAAACATCATTTTAAACATCTTAAACATGGGTGAAAGTTTCATATTATGAAACTAGATGAAATTCTAGTCATATCTCATATTTAAAGTTTTTACATGCGATGCTTAGTTTGTGAGATATTAAATGTATGAACATGAGGGTCTTTTCTGCAAAACTGCAATTCTGTGGATAATTAGGAAAAACCTCCAGAACTGAAAAAAAACATAACGGTCCGAATCAGAGGGCGGTTGGGTGCTCACCATGGGCCTTGGCCCGAAACTGAGAGGAGGAGGCAGGAGGCAGGGGGGCCTGCTGGACGGGGCCCGAGCGGCGCGATGGGCCGAGGACGGCGTGGAGACCCACGCGCGGGAGGCCTTTGGGCGCCTTCGTCCCTTCGTCTCGATCCCCCGATCAAGGCAGGGGCCTGGCGGCGGCAGACGACACCGTCGACAAGGCAGCGGGGAAGACGCCGGGTGAGGCGGATCTGGTGGGGGCGGCGCCAGATCTGATGGGAGGAGGGGTCGACAACGAGGAGCAGTGCCGGAGGCCGATGTTGGAGCTACGGCGTCGTGGCAGTGGCGATCGCCGGAGGGGCCGGGCGGCGGGCGGAGTGAGGCGGAGGAGGCGGGGTCGGCTTCAAGGAGGGGCGCACTCCGGCAGGCGATGCTTGGTGGCGGGGTCGCGTGATCCAGATCGGCGCGGGGACGAGGCTGGATGCCTCAGGCGAGGGTGAGCTCGTCCCTGGAGCAGGCGCGGGGAGGTTTCAGGCCTGGATGGGCTTGCTCTGGGCTCTGCGGGCCCGCGTGGAGGGGTGGGAGGTGGCGGCTGAGGAGTGGAGGAGGCTGGCGGCGGCACAGATTTTGAGGAGGGAGTTGTCTGCTGCCAAAAATGGAAGGGGAGGCTTCCTTTTATAGACAGGGTTAGGGTTTGAGGGGTTAGGAGGGGTTTTTGGACCGTGCGATCGCCATCGGACGGCTCCGAACGCAAGAAGGGGTAGGTTGAGACTAGTGGGCTGTGTAGAGGGCCATGGACGGAGAGGAGAGGAGAGAATTGCAGCCCGACAACAGTTTCCGAAGACCGAAAACGTCCGACGAAAAGACCGGCTATACTGCCGCTATAGTTTAACGGGTGGGCTATCAAACAAACTCCGAACGCGATGAAATTTGACAGGCGGTCTACCTACACTAAAATAAGACCGCACGCCAACTTTCAACCCATTCTGAGAACATTTTCTGGTCACTTCTAAAATAATATTTTGGACATGCCGCGGGTGCGTGCAAGTGTGGTTGGGCTCAGAACGGACAACAGACGGAACAAGGAGAACCCGGACGGATGCAAGTTTTGAAACACATGATGATGCGATGCACATGATGACATGATGAAATGCAACATGCAAGCAAATGACCTGGCAACATCAGCAAATAACTCGAAGACACCTAGCACAACGGTCTCGGGGCGTTACAAGAACGCAAGTCCAAACTTCGACCACGAGCAGATGGACCCTTCAAGGTGCTTGCACGCTACAACAACAGCGCATACAAGATCGACATTCCACGTGACAAGTACTCCGTGAGCGACATCTTCAACGTCAAAGATTTCTCTCCCTACCATGGTGATGAAGAATTTGATCCAAGGACGGATCTTCCCCAAGGGAGGGCAGATGATGCGGAGCATCCCGAGGTCATCCCCATGGACCTACCATCGTCTCACCAAGTGCCTACTAGACCCATGACACGAGCATGTGCAAGAGCTCTCGAAACCGAGGTGACATCTCTCCTCTCACAAGTTCAGTTTGATGCACATGAGACATGGCTACTACCTCAAACGGAGACATTGTGCATACTCAGGTATCAAGGAGTTAGCAATGAAGAATCTAAGGAGCAAGGAGAATCAAAAGACGAAGATGGACATGAGGACGGAGAAGAAGAGGAGCTACGGAAGAAGTCCCAGCCGCCGGAGCCTGAAGCTCCAGCCGAACCCCAGCGAGCGGACGTCCGGCCCGGACCGGACGACCGGTGTCCCTGCACCCGAGCCAAGCGAGCGGACTTCCGACGCCACCGGACGTTTGGTGACCGGACGACCAACCACTTCTGGAAATCCGCTACACCAGCATCCGAGCCAGAACGAGCGGACGACCGGTGCTTACTGAACGTCCGGCCGCCCATGAGCCATCGGACGA
Source organism: Triticum aestivum (assembly GCF_018294505.1). NCBI lineage: Eukaryota > Viridiplantae > Streptophyta > Magnoliopsida > Poales > Poaceae > Triticum > Triticum aestivum. The sequence goes on along the minus strand of NC_057794.1, from coordinate 234,577,725 downwards.
CCGGTCCCCAGCGGACGTTCGGTACCTGTCGGTGCACAGGATTTGGTCCCGAGGCCCATGTACCCCCTCACTTCGTCCCCATTTGCACTAAGACTATAAATAGACCTCCTATTCATCCTACCTAGGGTTAGTATTGGTTTAGCTCATATTTAGAGATAGAGCATTGCTCATCCACATCGGATCTACTCCACGAGAGAGACCGCGGCCCCTCTTCGGAGAAGATCCCTTTGGATTCAAGACCCCTCTTAGGGAAGATCCCCTCGTGGATTCAAGACCTCCTCACGGAGAAGACCGGCTACATTTGTATCGTCCTTAGTTGTGCGTGGATCGTGTGATCTCTTATGTACTCGAGGATCTAGCACATGTGTGACTATTTCTTGTTGGTTTAGTGTTTTCTCTCGTGCTTTCCCCATGTTTTCCCTCGTTTCCCTCCTCGTGTTCTTCGTGTTCTTCGCGAGATCCACTCCTTTCGTGAAATATCGGCCGATTAGAGTTCCACCCTACATCAGAATGTTTAGTTGCTCAACGTGTTTTGAGTGTGCAGGTTACACAAGCTAAGAAAAATCAGAGGCATAATTTGTTCCATACAAAGGGAGATGTGAAGGAAAGTTTTGTTCGCATCATCATAGATGGAGGGAGCTGCAACAACTTGGCTAGCATGGAGATGGTGGAGAAGCTATCTGTCACCATAAGACCACATCCACATCCTTACTACATCCAATGGTTCAACAACAGCGGCAAGGTTAAGGTAACACGTACTATTCGTGTGCATTTTAGTATCTCTACATATGTTGATTATGTTGATTGTGCTGTGGTACCTATGCAAGGATGTTCCTTATTACTTGTTAGACCATGGCAATTTGATAAAAATTCTGTACACCATGGTAGAAACAATTAGTATACTCTTGTTCATAAGGACAAAAATATTACTTTGCTTCCTATGACTCCTGATTCCATTTTGAAAGATGATATTAATAGAGCTAATAAAGCAAAATAGGAGAAACATAAGAGTGAAAATCAGATTGTGGCAAAAGAATTTGAGCAACAAATGAAGCCTAATAAACCACCTAGTGTTGCTTCTGAAATTAAATTGAAAAGTATATGTTTACTTGCCACCAAATCTGATATCGATGATCTAGATTTCAGCAAATCTATTTGCTATGCTTTTGTGTGCCAAGATGCATTATTTTCATTCGAGGACATGCCTTCCTCTTTGCCTCCTGCTGTCACTAACATTTTGCAGGAGTTTGCTGACGTGTTTCCACAAGACGTGCCACCGGGATTACCACCTATTCAAGGGATTGAGCATCAGATTGACTTAATTCCCGGTGCTTCACTGCCTAATCGTGCTCCATACCGCACCAATCCAGAGGAGACGAAGGAGATTATGCGTCAAGTACAGGAGCTGCTCGACAAAGGTTATATACACGAATCTCTTAGTCCTTGTGTTGTTCCTATTATACTAGTGCCAAAAAACACTACAAAAAATACACTTCCGTGATGATATGTGTTTGTCACAGTAGGTCACGTTTTCTGTCATGCATGTACATCCATGAAGATTTTATGACAGAATCAAGATAGTCATACATGTGCTGTCGTAGAAGTGTCAATGACATTACCAAAATTATCATCACGGAAGTGTCCACTTCCATGACGAAAAATCGCGCGTCACAAAAGTGCTTTCGTCAAGGGTGACCGACACGTGGCATCCACCGTAACGGAATCCGTTAAGCTGTCGGTCCAGTTTTGGATCCGATAACCCGTTAACAGCCCGGACCAATGGCGATTTTCCACATGTAAAATCATCATTGGCTGGAGGAAACACGTGTCAGCTCCCGGTTGGCATAGGTGTCACTCATCCAATGGGCGAGATGCGCTTATGAAATGTTGACACGTGGACCGGCCCAAAAGTGGCCCATAAAGTTTAAATGGGCTGGCCCAACTAAAGGCCCACAAGATTTTGCGGTCCATAATGGGTCGGCCCAGCAAAAGGCCCATGAGATTTTGGGAGCTGTTCGGCACTTTCCAGGCCCAACCTACTTTTCAGCCTCCTAAAAGCCCATTGGGTTTTCTTGGGAAAATAGGGTCGGTGGTTTACTCGGCCTATTAAAGGCCCGAATCTACTAGTGGGCCAGTTTACATTTAGGCCTGTTAACGGACCAAGATGATAGGGCCCATGATGCGGATCATACATAGTGATTTGCATGACGGCCCGATTATGTACCCTAATTTTACGGTTTGGCCGGTTTACTGTGAAGACAGGATATATATACAGTAAAATAACTGCAGCATCGTGAATAAGAAAAAAAACCTAGACTGTACAATAAAGAAATTACGACATATTACATCCATTGGGCATCAAAGTTCGCCACTATGATAATAAAGCATAAGCAGACATCAGATTACATACACTGGGCATCAAGGATCGCCACCACTGCAATTAAACACGCCGACAGAATAATATACAAAACCAACATCACTTCAATAGAGTTCAAGAAAGGTTAGCCCTGCTCGGGAGCTGCAGCGCAAGCAGCTGAGCAAGCTGATGAGACTGCACTTGTTTGACACTTATATCCTCCTCACTCTGAAAGATAAACAAGCAGATAGATGACAGGTTTTGCACATATAAGTATCAGTGCTGACAATTCATCACATTTCTTACTGACGAATAAAGTGACACAGTTTAAAATAGCATTAACACAATATGGTATTGTTCAGGTCAAGACATGGCAGGAAATGACATTGTGAAGGAGTTGGCAGCTTCACGACACCACTGGATTACAGATCAAGAACTCATAAGTATGAATGGTTAGTGTGCTGTCAATTTATCCCATTTCATATTGGCAAAATAAGATCACTTGCTCTGTATAGTTTAATTTACATGGTATGAAGAAGGAACTTGGTTGTACAGCTGAAAACTTAAATTGAGAAGGACAAACTTTTGTTTATGAAGTACATAATAAACTTTAAACATGCAATTTGATGCAAACACAAAAAATAAATAGCTGTTGCAGCCATGCCTAACCAAATATACACAACAAAGTTTGAAGGCTTGAGAAGGACAAACTTACATTATTGGTGAAGGCAGGCTCTATAAAGCCCTTGTCCATGCTGATGGGGGCAATTCAAGAAGTTTACCACAAAATCTTCTTCATAAGTATTGCCTTTATTCTACATTTTGGTAAAATGGAGAATATTTAAAGATAAGATGAAGAGTGATGCTACATAACCAAGTAGCTATAAATGTAAGTACAGCGATACAGGCAAAAGGTACAACCAAGAGCAATGCAGAGCTAAACTTCTTGAGTACCATCGGTGTTATCCAACCTTATGGTAAGAGTAAATATAGATCTTATGTGTAGAAAATGGAGGGCAAAGGAAAATAAGCTGCAGAGTGATGGTACATGAACAACTACCTGTCAATATAAGTACACTGATAAAGGACAACAGGTACTTACAAGAACAATGCAGAGCTAAAAAAATTCATTAGCATTGGATATATTCTACACTAATGTAACCATTCATACAGATCAAATTTTGGAGAGAACAATTGATAAGCAAGCTATCATGCATACTGTTGTCACATAATGAACCAGGTATGTATGCAAGTACAGTGATACAGGACAACAAGTACTAACAAGAGCAAAGCAGCGGGCGGCATATTTGCGATATCCTGTCGTTCTTTTCAAACCGGAATTCCTTTTCGAGCAGATTTCCTGCAAAAAAGATCCGTAAGGCACATGCGAAAAAGTAGAAGTTCAAATTTTCATGCGATATAATTGACAGTACCTCATCCTCGGAACGAGACCAGTGCATAACAAGGTTTTTCCATTCAATGTCTTCTAAATTTAGCACAGGAGACTTCACTAGAAATTCGTTTATAGACTTGCCATCAAAGTGTGATTTCCTCAAGTAACACCGATACTACTGCAATGCTTCCTTGTAAAGCGCAAGAAAGCTTTGCTCGTCATGACTATCCAGATTGACCCTCGCCTACTTACAACAATGTAATGTAAATCATTGATATGTTCAATCAGCAGAAAACGGGAAAATAATCACCATGAATAATAGCACTTACACGTAAGTGGGACAGGAAGATGTGAAAATGGTGTTTGTCTTCACTATAATCTTCCCATGATGGGAATATATGCACGTAGTCCCTAACAACATTGAAAGCATTGTCTGTTAAACTGGGAATAACTGGAATGGGGTTCCAATCTCTATGATTTGGCCATCTTTGCAGTTGGGATAGGTCTTCGGCCGGTGGACTTGCTGTACTTTTTGCTGGGGTGGGATTTTTCTGTGGTACGGCTGGTGCTATGGCAACTGAAATCGGCTTACCTTTTGCTGGAGTGTAGGTCCTGTGTGGTGGGGCTAGTGATGTGGCTAGTGAAGTATGGGTACAGTCTGCTGGAGTCGGTCCTACGTTTTGTGTCACTGGTTGTACAGCCAATATAAGTGGGGTGCTGTCTAATTTCTCCGGCACAACCACGTTTTTCAAGGACTTTGCTGGTGCCCCTTCAGGTTCGGCAATCACCCTCTTCCTTTTTGATGTCTGATCACAAGAACACCAAGTGGAAAAACATGGTATGATGACAGATGGAATAAGTATTGATAATGGATGGTCATGGCATCTCGACATATATGATGAGTAAACTAAGCAGATGGCGGTGCAACAAAGTAGAAGAAATGCAAGAGAACATATGCAAGATACGCGCAATCAATAAAACCTTGCCAAATTAGAACATGCACTTTGATGGGTGAACATGACATGCCATCTGCCTTTGACTCCTTGAGGTTAGAATAGTCATTAGGATCATATTCTGAACAAGAATCAACAGGTGGGGAGCGTATGAGTTTCATTGCATCCACAATAGCACTCAATGCCTTGGTGCCAATTTTGTAAGTCATTGCAGTGTTAAGCTTTAAGAGTGGACTTCTACTAGTGCGACACAAAGCATCTACACAGATCATAGTCTAGATATAATGGGAAAACCATAAGCATCAGAGTAAAATCAGAAAAGTGGAACTTGCTGGAATATATGTGCTAGTATTGCCGATACGGCTAGAAAGGCTTCGGATACCAGCTCTCTTCAACTGAAGGTGCGGTACTGTTAATATTAGTGTAACTCTCAAAGGCGACACAGCTCCCCACATTTCCTTGCTATTCTTATAGGATTCAAGTCGGCAGACCACTACAAATCCTGTTCCCATGTTTACAAAATCCTACGAATCAAAGAGGCCTGAAGAGTTCAAAGTGTCCATCATAACCGACCGTATAGACCTCTACACTGCAAATGTCCCTGCTCATCTTCACTACAAGGAACATATTGTACTACTATCATACTCCCTCCGTTCCAAAATATAAGTCTTGGTAGAGATTTCCACTATGGATCACATATAGATGTATCCAGATACATTTTAGAGTGTAGATTCACTCATTTTGCTCCATATGTAGTCCATGGTCGAATCTATACAAAGACTTGTATTTAGGAACGGAGAGAGTACTTACTAAAGAAGAACGGAAGAGGAACATGCTAAAGAAGAGCAAGCAGATTTTGGATAATAAAATGTTCGTTGCGCAGTGCCCACACATGATGAACCAGAGCGCATTAACAAAGCAACTCCCTACTGTCTCTCTATATGTGGTGCACGTGCTTTTTTGAAGTAAAGTAGGAACATTAGCTGACCAATTAAATGTTATCTGTTTTAGTAATATCAGCATCATATCATATTCGTACTTGAGCAGCAAGTATGGAATTATGAATGGCATGTTGTTTAGCTTGATGGATTCAGGAGCAGTGCTAAGCATGTACGATGATGGTACTGAATATAAAGGCATGTCTGCATGCAAGTCGCGTGACTTTTGTCATTTGGGTCAGTCGACCATTTCAGGCGGTTGGATGAAGATCCTACGTCTCCTAACCCTTCTTCTTCCTTGTCTCTAATTCTTCCTATACAGAACACCGCACGGGCCATCAGCCAAACCACCGGCCCCCATCGCCTGTGTTCCTCCGCCACCCCCACCCCCGCCCTCACCCGCGTCGAGTTTTCTTCGTTGGGCGAGGCCCCACCACCGCCCCCCACAACCACCATCCCCACCCGAGCACCTTCGTTCGCACCGGCGAACTCCAGCGAGTCTGAAAAATCGACTGACCCAATTTTGAAAATTAGTCTACTATGATTTAACTAGTGTGGAATATAAAAGGGGAAAACCATAAGTATTGGGAGTATAGTGTTGAGCGTGCCATGGCGGATCTGAAGATGCAAACCGGACAAAGGCAACTTCGCAACCAATGTTTGCTTTCAACTAGCAAGTAAGTGATGGACAAGAAATCAAAGTAAAGCAGTGGCGATCTATTTTCTTGCCACGATAAATAAGTTGAGCAGATACGAAAGAGTACCACCTCTGGTGCGGCGCTGTGTATGCATCTACTGAGAATTTGACCGTGCTGCGGTAGCGATGGCTGTCGGTGGCGTGGAAGCAAATCTAGGAGGGTAGACGGTGGCGGCGGGGCGGGGCGTGGTGGACGAGATGGTCGTAGGAGCGACGCCGGCAAGGTGGACGATGGCGGGGATGAAGCGAGAGGACGGGATGCAAGGATCACGGTCCGAAGCCGTGGATGAGAGAGGTCGATCTCTTGTAATGGACGGCGGCGTCGGGGTATCAGCTCCGGCATGGTGGAGGAGGACGGTGGTGGATGGGGTGGCGGACGGAGGAGGCTGGGGTGGAGAGGGTGTTTTGGCACCCACAGAGTACGAATGGGAAATGGAGGTAGAGAGGAAGGGGGAACCATGTCTTCAGGGCGCGCTTGCCTCAAATGTGAGGAAATTTACAAACTTAGCCCCCGTTTCAAATTTCCCACATCACATCAATATTAGTCGGTTGGGGATAGCACGGTAATCTCGCATAAACCGAATATTTGCCGACGAGAGTTTGTTTTTGGCGCCCACCGTGTATGAATCGGGGAGGGAGTCGATTTCGTCCGAGGACACACTGTGTTTTGGCGCCCACCGTGTATGAATCCAGGTGAGAGGCGGTTATGCCATGTTTGAGTGTAATTACAAACCTACCCCTATCAAAACCTATAGAAATCGAGCAGATAGGCTTTGCGTGGCAGGGATAGGTAGTAGTAATTTCCATCTCGCAGATTTTGGTTTCAGGCGGTTACTGCGACTTTCCCCGCTTTGTTCAAATTTTGTAGAGTGCACATTTACCGTGCCAACTCAATTTGAATCCCATTTGTATTCTGTTTTTTTCGGGCGGGGTCCATTTTCGATTGGAATAAAATTCTATATACATCAATTTTTATATATACTTTCAAAAGCACAACACCCTTTATACATAAATATGGTTTACAAATGGCATGATCTCAGATTCATCAGGTTGTATCCATCAATTTGGATTTTCAAATATTTGAAACCACTTTATGTTGAAATCCAATGTATGCATTCATCGCTAACTGTCTTCAATTAATGTGTGTTTCATGCGGTTTTTTTACTTCTCAAACATGTATAATGTGTTTCACACACGCAACATATAGTGTAATCCTGTTTAGACATTAATTGCATATAAACCATGCATTGTTTCTAATTAAAGAGTCTATGGATCACCAATATTGATAAACTATATAACATTACACGTGTCCCCAAATTCAAATGAATATGCATGTTTGATACACAATTTGCATTATGATATTATCAATGTTGTGATCTCCAGTTTAAATATTTGAATCCCATTTAATCCAGATATTCGTCTCATATAACTATCACTCATGCTTATATAGGACTATATCTCTAGACCTATACGCGTTCATCGTCTCTCGGGTATCTCTCATGCTACCTATATGTCGACAATGATCTTTTATCTTTGTAACACACTGACGGTACTCTCTCCCTCGACCTTCATCACTCTATCTCTCTCTAAGTATATCTCGCTCCCTGCTATGTGTCTCTAACTATGATTCTCCATGTGGAATCTCTTTTTCTCACACATACACAAAACTTTGCCTCCCGGGGTTTCATTTCTCTCTACTATTCCCTTGTGTGCCACTCGCACACCCCTCATACACAGATGTCTTTCGCTCCTTAGGTATGAGAACCTATGATTCTTCCTCTTAAATATCTCTTTCTCACACACAAACACAAACACTGTCTCCCAGGGTCTCATATTTCTCCACTATTCTCTTGTATGTCTCTCACACACACACTCTCTCTCCCTAGAGATATCTTGCGTTCCCTCATGTCTCTCTAGCTATCACTCTCGTTGTGAAATATCTTTCTCTCTCGCAGACACAAAACTCTGTCTCTCGGGATCTCATTTCTCTCCGATATTTGTTGTATGTGAGTCACATGCACCCTGTCTTCATCTCTCTCACACCCACACACATAACTCAGCCTTCTGATCCACTCGACTCCTATCTCTAACGCACACTAGCTAGCATATTTATCTGTTTCTCCATCAACCTTCTTTCATTTATAGGTTGATCTCTTTTGCACAATTGTTGTGCCTCACTCCCTCTGCTCGCCATAGATGCATGCTCTAGCCCATGCCACTATCTCTTAAAGACAAAAACACATGCTCAATTGTCGGGCCTTCTTCCCTGCATTATCACATGCATCCATATTGTCATACCGATCCGTCTCTCCCATGTCGTTGGTCTTATGACTTATGTCTTCTTTCTTTTATCTCGATCATGCGCGCGCGCACACACACATCCCACGTATACATGTATACCTCCCACACATGCATATTCAAGGTCTCTATGTCTCCATACGTAGTTAATTACCCTCAACCCTAACGCCACATCGAATCGTTCATTTTTCTGTGCACATAACTTCCGCCTGGATGGGTAAAACACACACTCACACTTAACAATCTCCTTCTAGCTACCCCCTCTCACTCTTCCCCTATATCCCTGAAACCAATAAGACCATCCCTTCGTTTAATTCGCGCCTACATGCACCATCGATATATAGTAGTCTTCCTCGGTGTCTCTCGAACAAAAACGTTCTCTTGATGTCGGCTCCTCTCACGCGCACACACCTTCTCTTCCCTCTCTACGGGCATTTTCTCTCTTGCACCCCATCGTTAGTGGCCTCTGCCATACACATCACCTCTCTATGATGAAGCCATGCACACTTAAATTACATCCGCCACCGACGACCCCGCGACACACCCACACACACACACACATGCACACACACACCCACCCACCCACCCACCCACACACACACTAAGACTCCATCACACACACACGCACACTCACATGCTAAGACTCCATCTCTCTCTCTCTCTCACACACACACCACACACACACAAACACACACGCACACACTAAGACTCCATCTCACACCACATGCTCTAGGCGGAGCATTTGTTCCTACCACCCTTCATCCAACCTTACCCGTATGATAAACAATCACCTTAATTTACTTGTATAACATGGACAAATTCCACTTTACTTTAGTAGTAGCAAACTTATCATCTATACCCTTATAAAAAACCGAGTTGGCGATGATGGTGTGCCTGCCATCTTGTAATATAGACCGTCTGATCTATATCTGACGGATAGAAAGCAAACTATGATAATTTTACAAAAGATACCCGCACCTCTCTCCACATCCTTATCTCCCACAACCTCATTGCTGAGCAATTAAAAAGGAAAGTCTCTGGAACAATCTAGCATGGTAGCCGCTGCCGCCTGCCGGTGCCGTCCATCCCCATGCCTTCGCCCAATCTGACCACCAGTCACCACCACTCCTCCTCACCTTACCTCTCATCTTTCATTTTCTCGATGACATTCTCGAGATACCAGTTTTCCGATAAAATTCTTGAAATATCATTAGTTTTTACACATGGGATTACTCCTGCATGGGTAAATCACAACAGGTGTTTTGTAAAAAATGCATATTGGTGTTCCGTGCAATGCACGAGCATCTTGCTTGTAATTATATAACGCAAATCACGAGCAGGAAGTGAATTTTTTTACACAACCACGTTAACATGGCCACATAAATCACTAGCTAAAGTAAATACCATTATACTTATAGCCCGATGCAAAAGCTTGAGTACATATCAGAAGAGTAGAGTCGCACACACGCACTATGTCTCTCAGAATCTCACACATACACGCACCAGTTATGTGACGCCCACTTAAGCAGACACATATGTTACAATTTGTGCACCGGCGGGTACATGTGATGCTGCACATTTATTTAAGCCAGGCGGCGAACCCAAACAGTAGTTTCATTCATTCCCCTCCCTCCGCCTCTTCTCTGGTCGCCGTCGCCCAGTAGCCATGGCCCGGCCAAAGGTAAAAACATATGCCACACTCCCGCCGGAGTGGCGCTTTAATCTAGAAATTTTAGTGGTCATGCATGCATCTTTTTGTGCTAGCACTCCTATATAAGGGTTGACCGGTCGCTTCCCGCGGACGTGCGCGGGCGGTGGAAGAGGAAGGAGAAGGGAAGCAGGCTGTGGAGTAACGTTTTTACCACAATTTCTTAGGAAACTGAGTGCAATAATTGAGTAGTTTTGCAAACTACCAGTACTACACCTGAAATGGTTCAAAACCTATACTCCCTTGCCAGCGCGCGTGATGTAGGGTAGGAACCCTAGGGGCCGATCTTTCATGATAGGAGCGGATCCCACGAAGAACAGGAAGAACACGGGGAAGAATGGAGAGAAATCACAAGGGGAAACACTCAAGAACAAGTCCAATCACACATCCACTAGACAATCAAACACACAAGATCCACAAGGTACGTGAACAACAAAGGGAAAGATACAAGATAAGGTTCATCTCCATGAGGAGGTCTTGAAGGGGGCCACCCAAGAGGCGGTCTTAAATCCAAGGGGATCTTCTCCGAAGAGGGGCCGCGGTCTCTCTCATGGAGTAGATCCGTAATGGATGAGCAAAGATCTATCTCTAAATGAGCTACTACTTTGATAACCCTAGAAAGGAGGTGGGGTGGTCTATATATAGTATAAGCCACGAAGGGGTAAGTGGGAGAGAGATACAAGGCCAAAGGCCCGACTGCGCACAGGCAGGGCGGTAGTACTGGTCCCTCGGGCAGTAGTACCGCTTGTACCGGCGGTAGTAATGGACTTGTGCCGCTCGATCACAGGAGTTTGTCGGGTTTGAAGGAAATATGCCCTAGAGGCAATAATAAAGTTATTATTTATTTCCTTATAATCATGATAAATGTTTATTATTCATGCTAGAATTGTATTAACCGGAAACATAATACATGTGTGAATACATAGACAAACAAAGTGTCACTACTATGCCTCTACTTGACTAGCTCGTTAATCAAAGATGGTTATGTTTACTGACCATGAACAATGAGTTGTTATTTGATTAACGAGGTCACATCATTAGTTGAATGATCTGATTGACATGACCCATTCCATTAGCTTAGCACACGATCGTTTAGTATGTTGCTATTGCTTTCTTCATGACTTATACATGTTCCTATGACTATGAGATTATGCAACTCCCGTTTGCCGGAGGAACACCTTGGGTGCTACCAAACGTCACAACGTAACTGGGTGATTATAAAGGAGCATTACAAGTGTCTCCAAAGGTAGATGTTGGGTTGGCATATTTCGAGATTAGGATTTGTCACTCCGATTATCGGAGAGGTATCTCTGGGCCCTCTCGGTAATACACATCACTTAAGCCTTGCAAGCATTACAACTAATAAGTTAGCTGTGAGATGATGTATTACGGAACGAGTAAAGAGACTTGCCGGTAACGAGATTGAACTAGGTATTGGATACCGACGATCGAATCTCGGGCAAGTAACATACCGATGACAAAGGGAACAACGTATGTTGTTATGCGGTCTGACCGATAAAGATCTTC
>NC_057794.1:234557864-234565017 GCF_018294505.1 Triticum aestivum | reverse complement strand
TTTCCCTCTCCCTCTCCCTCTCCTTCCTTCCCCCTTCCTCCTTCCTAGTTGGACTAGGAAAGGGGAGTCCTACTCCCACTAGGAGGAGGACTCCCCCCTCCCTTGGCGCACCTCCTAGGGCCGGCCGGCCTCCCCCTTGCTCCTTTATATACGGGGGCAGGGGGGCACCCTAGAACACACAAGTTGATCCTTGAGATCGTTCCTTAGCCGTGTGTGGTGCCCCCCTCCACCATAATCCACCTCGGTCATATCGTAGCGGTGCTTAGGCGAAGCCCTGCGTCGGTAGAACATCAAGATCGTCACCACGCCGTCGTGCTGACGGAACTCTCCCTCCCCGAAGCTCTACTGGATTGGAGCCCGAGGAGCGTCACTGAGCTGTACGTGTGTCAAGAACTCGGAGGCGCCGGAATAACGGCGCTGGGATCGGTTGGATCGCGAGGAGAACGTACGACTACTTCCTTTACGTTGTGATCGCTTCCGCTTCGGTCTACGAGGGTACGTAGACAACACTCTCCCCTCTCGTTGCTATGCATCACCATGATCTTGCATGTGCGTAGGAAATTTTTTGAAATTACTACGTTCCCCAACAGTGGCATCCGAGCCTAGGTTACTTATGTTGATGTTATATGCACGAGTAGAACACAAGTGAGTTGTGGACGATACAAGTCATACTGCCTACCAGCATGTCATATTTTGGTTCGGCGGTATTGTTGGACGAGACGACCCGGACCAACCTTACGCGTACGCTTACGCGAGACCGGTTCCCTCGACGTGCTTTGCACATAGATGGCTTGCGGGCGACTGTCTCTCCAACTTTAGTTGAACCGAGTATGGCTATGCCCGGTCCTTGAGAAGGTTAAAACGGAGTCTATTTGACAAACTATCATTGTGGTTTTGATGCGTAGGTGAGATTGGTTCTTACTTAAGCCCGTAGCAGCCACGTAAAACATGCAACAACAAAGTAGAGGACGTCTAACTTGTTTTTGCAGGGCATGTTGTGATGTGATATGGTCAAGGCATGATGCTGAATTTTATTGTATGAGATGATCATGTTTTGTAACCGAGTTATCGGCAACTGGCTGGAGCCATATGGTTGTCGCTTTATTGTATGCAATGCAATCGCGATGTAATGCTTTACTTTATTACTAAACGGTAGTGATAGTCGTGGAAGCATAAGATTGGCGAGACGACAACGATGCTACGATGGAGATCAAGGTGTCACGCCGGTGACGATGGTGATCATGACGGTGCTTCGGAGATGGAGATCACAGGCACAAGATGATGATGGCCATATCATATCACTTATATTGATTGCATGTGATGTTTATCTTTTATGCATCTTATCTTGCTTTGATTGACGGTAGCATTATAAGATGATCTCTCACTAAATTATCAAGAAGTGTTCTCCCTGAGTATGCACCGTTGCCAAAGTTCGTCGTGCCCAGACACCACGTGATGATCGGGTGTGATAAGCTCTACGTCCATCTACAACGGGTGCAAGCCAGTTTTTGCACACGCAGAATACTCAGGTTAAACTTGACGAGCCTAGCATATGCAGATATGGCCTCGGAACATGGAGACCGAAAGGTCGAGCGTGAATCATATAGTAGATATGATCAACATAACGATGTTCACCATTGAAAACTACTCCATCTCACGTGATGATCGGTCATGGTTTAGTTGATTTGGATCACGTAATCACTTAGAGGATTAGAGGGATGTCTATCTAAGTGGGAGTTCTTAAATAATATGATTAATTGAACTTAAATTTATCATGAACTTAGTACATGATAGTATCTTGCTTGTTTATGTTGATTGTAGATAGATGGCTCGTGCTGTTGTTCCGTTGAATTTTAATGCGTTCCTTGAGAAAGCAAAGTTGAAAGATGATGGTAGCAATTACACGGACTGGGTCCGTAACTTGAGGATTATCCTCATTGCTGCATAGAAAAATTACGTCCTGGAAGCACCGCTGGGTGCCAGGCCTGCTGCTGGAGCAACACCAGATGTTATGAACGTCTGGCAGAGCAAAGCTGATGACTACTCGATAGTTCAGTGTGCCATGCTTTACAGCTTAGAATCGGGACTTCAACGACGTTTTGAACGTCATGGAGCATATGAGATGTTCCAGGAGTTGAAGTTAATATTTCAAGCAAATGCCCGAATTGAGAGATATGAAGTCTCCAATAAGTTCTATAGCTGCAAGATGGAAGAGAACAGTTCTGTCAGTGAGCATATACTCAAAATGTCTGGGTATAATAATCACTTGATTCAATTGGGAGTTAATCTTCCGGATGATTGCGTTATTGACAGAATTCTCCAATCACTGCCACCAAGCTACAAGAGCTTCGTGATGAACTATAATATGCAAGGGATGAACAAGACTATTCCCGAGCTCTTCGCAATGCTGAAAGCTGCGGAGGTAGAAATCAAGAAGGAGCATCAAGTGTTGATGGTTAACAAGACCACTAGTTTCAAGAAAAAGGGCAAAGGGAAGAAAAAGGGGAACTTCAAGAAGAACGGCAAGCAAGTTGCTGCTCAAGAGAAGAAACCCAAGTCTGGACCTAAGCCTGAAACAGAGTGCTTCTACTGCAAGCAGACTGGTCACTGGAAGCGGAACTGCCCCAAGTATTTGGCGGATAAGAAGGATGGCAAGGTGAACAAAGGTATATGTGATATACATGTTATTGATGTGTACCTTACTAGAGCTCGCAGTAGCACCTGGGTATTTGATACTGGTTCTGTTGCTAATATTTGCAACTCGAAACAGGGACTACAGAATAAGCGGGCACTGGCAAAGGACGAGGTGACGATGCGCGTGGGAAACGGTTCCAGAGTCGATGTGATCGCAGTCGGCACGCTACCTCTACATCTACCTTCGGGATTAATATTAGACCTAAGTAATTGTTATTTGGTGCCAGCGTTGAGCATGAACATTATATCTGGATCTTGTTTAATGTGAGACGGTTATTCATTTAAATCAGAGAATAATGGTTGTTCTATTTATATGAGTAATATCTTTTATGGTCATGCACCCTTGAAGAGTGGTCTATTCTTATTGAATCTCGATAGTAGTAATACACATATTCATAATGTTGAAGCCAAAAGATGCAGAGTTGATAACGAAAGTGCAACTTATTTGTGGCACTGTCGTTTAGGTCATATCGGTATAAAGCGCATGAAAAAATTCCATGCTGATGGACTTTTGGAACCACTTGATTATGAATCACTTGGGACTTGCAAACCGTGCCTTATGGGCAAGATGACTAAAACACCGTTCTCCGGTACTATGGAGAGAGCAACAGATTTGTTGGAAATCATACATACCGATGTATGTGGCCCGATGAATATTGAGGCTCGTGGCGGATATCGTTATTTTCTCACCTTCACAGATGATTTAAGCAGATATGGGTATATCTACTTAATGAAACATAAGTCTGAAACATTTGAAAAGTTCAAAGAATTTCAGAGTGAAGTTGAAAATCATCGTAACAAGAAAATAAAGTTTCTACGATCTGATCGTGGAGGAGAATATTTGAGTTACGAGTTTGGTGTACATTTGAAAAACTGTGAAATAGTTTCGCAACTCACGCCACCCGGAACACCACAGCGTAATGGTGTGTCCGAACGTCGTAATCGTAGTTTACTAGATATGGTGCGATCTATGATGTCTCTTACTGATTTACCGCTATCATTTTGGGGATATGCTTTAGAGACGGCCACATTCACGTTAAATAGGGCACCATCAAAATCCGTTGAGACGACGCCTTATGAACTGTGGTTTGGCAAGAAACCAAAGTTGTCGTTTCTTAAAGTTTGGGGCTGCGATGCTTATGTGAAAAAGCTTCAACCTGATAAGCTCGAACCCAAATCGGAGAAATGTGTCTTCATAGGATACCCAAAGGAAACTGTTGGGTACACCTTCTATCACAGATCCGAAGGCAAGACATTCGTTGCTAAGAATGGATCATTTCTAGAGAAGGATTTTCTCTCGAAAGAAGTGAGTGGGAGGAAAGTAGAACTTGACGAGGTAACTGTACCTGCTCCCTTACTGGAAAGTAGTTCATCACAGAAAACTGTTTCAGTGACACCTACACCAGTTAGTGAGGAAACCAATGATAATGATCATGAAACTTCAGATCAAGATACTACTGAACCTCGTAGATCAACTAGAGTAAGATCCGCACCAGAGTGGTACGGTAATCCTGTTCTGGAGGTCATGCTACTAGATCATGATGAACCTACGAACTATGAAGAAGCGATGGTGAGCCCAGATTCCGCAAAGTGGCTTGAAGCCATGAAATCTGAGATGGGATCCATGTATGAGAACAAAGTGTGGACTTTGGTTGACTTGCCCAATGATCGGCAAGCAATTGAGAATAAATGGATCTTCAAGAAGAAGACTGACGCTGATGGTAATGTTACTATCTACAAAGCTCGACTTGTCGCAAAAGGTTTTCGGCAAGTTCAAGGGATTGACTACGATGAGACCTTCTCACTCGTAGCGATGCTTAAGTCTGTCCGAATCATGTTAGCAATTGCCGCATTTTATGATTATGAAATTTGGCAGATGGATGTCAAAACTGCATTCCTGAATGGATTTCTGGAAGAAGAGTTGTATATGATGCAACCAGAAGGTTTTGTCGATCCAAAGGAAGCTAACAAAGTGTGCAAGCTCCAGCGATCCATTTATGGACTGGTGCAAGCCTCTCGGAGTTGGAATAAACGTTTTGATAGTGTGATCAAAGCATTTGGTTTTATACAGACTTTCGGAGAAGCCTGTATTTACAAGAAAGTGAGTGGGAGCTCTGTAGCATTTCTGATATTATATGTGGATGACATATTACTGATTGGAAATGATATAGAATTTCTGGATAGCATAAAGGGATACTTGAATAAAAGTTTTTCAATGAAAGACCTCGGTGAAGCTGCTTACATATTAGGCATTAAGATCTATAGAGATAGATCAAGACGCTTAATTGGACTTTCACAAAGCACATACCTTGACAAGATTTTGAAGAAATTCAAAATGGATCAAGCAAAGAAAGGATTCTTGCCTGTATTACAAGGTGTGAAATTGAGTAAGACTCAATGCCCGACCACTGCAGAAGATAGAGAGAATATGAAAGATGTTCCCTATGCATCAGCCATAGGCTCTATCATGTATGCAATGCTGTGTACCAGACCTGATGTACCAAAGTAATCCAGGAGTGGATCACTGGACAGCGGTCAAGAACATCCTGAAATACCTGAAAAGGACTAAGGATATGTTTCTCGTATATGGAGGTGACAAAGAGCTCATCGTAAAAGGTTACGTTGATGCAAGCTTTGACACTGATCCGGACGATTCTAAATCGCAAACCGGATACGTGTTTACATTAAACGGTGGAGCTGTCAGTTGGTGCAGTTCTAAACAAAGCGTCGTAGCGGGATCTACATGTGAAGCGGAATACATAGCTGCTTCGGAAGCAGCAAATGAAGGAGTCTGGATGAAGGAGTTCATATCCGATCTAGGTGTCATACCTAGTGCATCGGGTCCAATGAAAATCTTTTGTGACAATACTGGTGCAATTGCCTTGGCAAAGGAATCCAGATTTCACAAGAGAACCAAGCACATCAAGAGACGCTTCAATTCCATCCGGGATCTAGTCCAGGTGGGAGACATAGAGATTTGCAAGATACATACGGATCTAAATGTTGCAGACCCGTTGACTAAGCCTCTTCCACGAGCAAAACATGATCAGCACCAAGGCTCCATGGGTGTTAGAATCATTACTGTGCAATCTAGATTATTGACTCTAGTGCAAGTGGGAGACTGAAGGAAATATGCCCTAGAGGCAATAATAAAGTTATTATTTATTTCCTTATATCATGATAAATGTTTATTATTCATGCTAGAATTGTATTAACCGGAAACATAATACATGTGTGAATACATAGACAAACAAAGTGTCACTAGTATGCCTCTACTTGACTAGCTCGTTAATCAAAGATGGTTATGTTTCCTGACCATGAACAATGAGTTGTTATTTGATTAACGAGGTCACATCATTAGTTGAATGATCTGATTGACATGACCCATTCCATTAGCTTAGCACACGATCGTTTAGTATGTTGCTATTGCTTTCTTCATGACTTATACATGTTCCTATGACTATGAGATTATGCAACTCCCGTTTGCCGGAGGAACACCTTGGGTGCTACCAAACGTCACAACGTAACTGGGTGATTATAAAGGAGCATTACAAGTGTCTCCAAAGGTAGATGTTGGGTTGGCATATTTCGAGATTAGGATTTGTCACTCCGATTATCGGAGAGGTATCTCTGGGCCCTCTCGGTAATACACATCACTTAAGCCTTGCAAGCATTACAACTAATAAGTTAGCTGTGAGATGATGTATTACGGAACGAGTAAAGAGACTTGCCGGTAACGAGATTGAACTAGGTATTGGATACCGACGATCGAATCTCGGGCAAGTAACATACCGATGACAAAGGGAACAACGTATGTTGTTATGCGGTCTGACCGATAAAGATCTTCGTAGAATATGTAGGAACCAATATGGGCATCCAGGTCCCGCTATTGGTTATTGACCGGAGACGTGTCTCGGTCATGTCTACATTGTTCTCGAACCGTAGGGTCCGCACGCTTAAGGTTTCGATGACGGTTATATTATGAGTTTGTGTATTTTGATGTACCAAAGGAGTTCGGAGTCCCGGATGTGATCACGGACATGACGAGGAGTCTCGAAATGGTCGAGACATAAAGATTGATATATTGGACGGCTATATTCGACACCGGAAAGGTTCCGGAAGTTTCCGGAGAAAACCGGAGTGCCGGAGGGGTTACCGGAACCCCCCGGGGAAGTTATGGGCCTTAGTGGGCCAAGAGGGGAGAGAGAGGGCCGCACCAGGTGGTGGCGCCCCCCCCCAAGGGAGTCCGAATAGGACAAGGAGGGGGGGGGGCGTGGCCCCCCCTTTCCCTCTCCCTCTCCCTCTCCTTCCTTCCCCCTTCCTCCTTCCTAGTTGGACTAGGAAAGGGGAGTCCTACTCCCACTAGGAGGAGGACTCCCCCCTCCCTTGGCGCACCTCCTAGGGCCGGCCGGCCTCCCCCTTGCTCCTTTATATACGGGGGCAGGGGGGCACCCTAGAA